>NW_026623286.1:2238575-2306992 GCF_030028575.1 Malurus melanocephalus
AAAAAAAAAAAAAAAAAAAAAAAAAAAAAAAAAAAAAAAAAAAAAAAAAAAAAAAAAAAAAAAACAGAGCAAAGAATTTTCAGTAATATTACCAAAGAATTTTTTTTTGGAGGTAAATGCCATACAGTGTTCAGCCCTTTGTGACATGGGCCTGTATTAGTTTCAAACTGGGAGCTTGTATTCTCACGTTATATCATGCTAAAAAAGGCAGAAACTTCATAAGGGAAAATACCTTATCGCTTTCCTGCACTACATCCAGGTTCCAAAGTTTCCAGCTTGACTAATCAAGAGTTATTAATCAACATATTTGTATTGGGCATTTTCAGTCTTTTCTGGATGTTGTGTTCCTGAACAGGAAGGTGAAATTACTTACAAGATGTTTCCCTAGGAACAGAGAGAAGGCCCACTGATGGTACTAATATACAGCCTATTTTCATTAGAACAATTGCAAGCAAGCTGTCTCAAATGAGAATGCTGAAGTCCCTGCCAAAAGCACATTATACTTTAAACCAGTTGGTAGCCATTGCCTGGTTCATTAAGACCATTTCTCAGAACTTATCAAACTTGCAAACAGACATTTGCTTGGTTAGTTGTTCTTTCACTGCCTTTTTTCCTGAGGGTATTAAGAAAAGCTCAGAACAACCAACAGCGTGCTCCAGCTTTGCTCTATTTGGTTCAACACAACTGTAATATTCCACCCAGAAACCCTCAGTCAAGTAAAGAGTCTTGGCTTACCTTTTTGGTGCTGCATCTTCATTGCTGCTCAAGCGTGCTATTTCCAGCATACCTCCATCTCTTCTGTAAATGGAAAAGTCTTCCCTGCTGACAGAAAAACAATGTTCTTTTCCAATCCAATCCACAGTCACCTTCCTTTGCAGTAAACAAGCCCAGATAAAGTCCTTCTCCCAGGCTGGAGACAGGCAGCAGAGCCAGGGTGTGCGATTCCTTCCCCTCAGATGCTTCAAATCCACTGCAGAGCAGCTGGCTGCAGGGAGGTGAGGGACATTAGAAGTTCACTGTTAAATTAGTGGAAAACCCTCATGGGGAAGCAGCCATGACAAGCCAAATACTTGGTGTCACCCCACAAACCTCTTTGTTCTACGTTGTTTTCTTCACTTGTCCCTGGACCATCTTGGACAAAACCACTTGGTGATGGGGGCTGTAAATTATTTATTTAGAAATTGTTGAGTTACCCTTATCCACAAGATATTTATGAAAAGTCTTTTGATCCCAGTTTCCCACTGCTGACACTCTCCTCCCCTGAGTTTCTCCCAGCAACTCYTCTCCCAACAGGCCACAAACATTGGTCCCTCTCCTGCATCTCCCCATCCCTCCGCTCCTTGCCCAGCCCTTCCAGCAGCAGCAATGGGAGAGGCACAAGACAGAGGCCAAGCTACAGCTACCACCTCATGTGTACACTGTTTCTGACATTTCCCCACCCCCAACTTTGCTAGGGCTCCTCCTAACACTTGCTAGCCTTATCATGGAAGCCACTGGTCTCTCCCAGCGTGGTCCAGTAGTAATTAAAACTTGATCAAAAGGGAGGCTTTGCTCTTCAACTTCATCCCCTCCACCCCATTTCAACCTGCCCCCACAACATCTCAGCAAGAGAAGCCTTTAGAAAAGCTGGGGTTATGCTATATGCCTTCTTAGTTCTTTTTTTATAGCAGAAGGATGAATCTCTTATGGAATATAAAAAGATAATCTGGAATATTTCATAAAAATAAAAGCTTTTTTGCTAAATGGACTGAGCAATTTTGGATTTTGTTTTACAGAGTCTTTAAAGAAAATGGTGGGGATTTGGTTTACTCTCAGCTAGAGTATCAGAAAGGTATGGTGCAGGAGAAAGGATATTTTCATAGAGTCCAGAAACATTCAGATCAACTGTTTCATAAAAAATAAACACCCAGTGGAAGCCATTGATGGCGAATGTGAGAAAGTTTGTGAATTGTTTCAATGAATAACCATGAATTTGATTCTGGTTGCTGAATGAATACCTAACAAAAATCAGTTAAAATTTTTTTTGTTGGGGCTAGAAAAAGTGATAGTAGCAAAAAACTTAATGTTCACCAGCATACTGCAGTGAACTAGAACCATTTTATGAGTCTGCACTTGGAATATTGGAAACTTGAACACAGACGGGTAAAAAAGCTGCATTTTCCTAGTGTGACAAGTGAGAAGTGTTACCCAGGAAAACATAATTAAAAAAAAAAAAAATCAGGCTGATTAAAGAACTTGGATTTTGTTTTTATGATGTGCTATTGGCTGTATTAATGCATTATGAAAAACATGGTCAGACCAATGTTGGACTGACCAGAGCTTATTGTGACAGCAGTCTTTGAACTACTACAGAAAAAGAAAGCAAGCACATTTTAGTGTGCTGTCTTTTGCTGGAGCTCATCAGCTGTACAGGATAAAGGGGGCTATTTATGGTTTGTACATCTTTTCCAGTCATTAAGTGTTGGCAGAGAGCTGGTTTGTCAGGAGTTGTTTCCTCCCCTACGCCCCCGTCAATCCTCTCTTAAACCATCCAGCTATCCAGAGCAGCTTCTGGTGGGCTCTAAATCCCTCAGTCTGAATTTTGGTTCTTTCTGTAAGAGAGCAAGAACTTGCAGCTTGGAATTTATGAAAAGAAAGCTTCTGCTTTCACACAGAATGATTTGTTACCTCCTTGCTCTGTGCAGAATAATAGGCTTGGCCTCATTAAAGCCAGAGCATGCATGCAGGTAACAATGCTCTTAGTGCCGTCAGCCAGAAGAAATTAAATTCTGAATACTGTATCACCCAATTTAGTTTGTCTGTTTGTTACAAGAGAAGGCAAATTCAGTGATTAGCAGGGCAGATTTTCTGTATCTTTTAAACAGGACATATTTTCTGTGTCCTCTAAATGTTCTTCGCTCATCCAATACATTTATTGAACTATACAAAAACCCAAGTTTTTTACTAAATGGCAAGATTTATTTTGAGAATGCAATTAGTATGTAATACCTTGGAAGATGAACAGCTATCATAAATACAGAATAAAGGCTCAAGCACCACAGCTCTTCTTTTCCTGTATTTGTATTTTACACAAAAAAAAAAAAAAAGACACACAGCACTAAACTGCACCTTTCAAAAAAGATATTATAACTAATTTAGAAAAACAATGCCAACCAACTAGCATTTCAGACTGACATGTGTGTGCATTCATGATCACAAGTATTCAAAACAGTGGTCCAGAGCCCACAATGTGAGGTTCTGTTGATCCCCTTCAGCTGTGTTTTGAATTACGTGCAATACCTTTTTTGCCATGCTGCCCTATACTCTGCTCCTCCGCCTCAGCTGCATAAGGCAGACCACTAATTTTCTCTAATCAGCTGTGTGAGAGTTTGTAAGSCCTGTTAGCTCATTTACAGCAGTGGACACTAATACAAGAGGAAATGAACCCATTGGTTTCATTTAGATCCCTGGGCAGGTGCCAGTTACCAAGAGATCTCAGCTGAGTTTGAAAACAGCAATGCTCTTGATCGCAAAATTACTTTTTCCCTGCTGCTGCTGCCCTCCTTATACTCACTTCTGATCAATACACCATTCTGATTCACAACCCCATCTTCCTCAAGTGGCTTTGAATCAACTAAGAACAATTGCAAGCTCAAAGAAAATGCTGGCATTTATTTTTATGTAGCGAACTAACTCTACATATCCCCTCTCTCAGGATCCACAGGAAAGGTGAGTCTTTTATTGAATGGCCCTATAAAACTGAGGTAAAGTACAAAATTAGAAAGGTAGCAGTAGTAGAAGTGACAGAAGATGAAACTCATTGCATATCACACCATAAAGAACACATGGGAACGGGTTTAAACATGACAGAAGTGAGGTTCCCAGCAGCACGGAATTTAATGCTAAAATCTATGAATCTGTAAGTAATGTGTATCCCAGGACTTTTTACAGTTTACAGAACAAATCAGTTCCACTGTAACTGCAAGAAAATCAAATGTATAATACGTATATAAAATTAGAATTAAATAGTCCAAAAGTTTTTCCTTGTCTGACCAAGACTTGAGTGAGCAGAGGCACCTATTAAATTTTTTTTGAGATTAGCTTCATAAATTACCTTTCCGCTTTGTCACTAAACCTCTGAATTCCACATGTACTAACATCATTTAAATATGTAGCGGGTTTTACCCACCTCTGCAATGAAATTTCTGTATGAGGCTCTAACACCTCCTCTCCCACCTTCCAGTGGTAATGAGCTGGGGGGCAGCAAAACCCACCACTAATGCTTAAGCTTCCTGGAACAGGCTGACTACGAGCATAGCTAGGATAATAATTCCTTCCCTCCTTCAACCACACATAATACAGTCTTTATTCAGCAAACTTGTTTCACACCATGCCAAAGGTCAGCTTTTGCTGTATTAATAGCTGCTCTGGGAGGATCGGTGTTGTGCTATCCTACATTTTTTCCAGGGCCTGGAGATGCAATTTCCTACAATCTGCAGGCAATTTCCCACCAATTTTCTTGGAGAGCTAATAGGCTGTGACAGGAGATGGAGCTAGCAAGCAGCAGGCGGCTTCAGAAAAGACAAATTGCATCTCTGCCACCTAACTGGGCAATCTAGAAAGACAGAGTTTATAGCTTTGTAGTGTTATTGGGCCCCATGCTAACAGCAAATCGTTCAAGCTGCTATCTGAATTTCATATTCTTTTCCTTCTGAATTGTTATCACCACATATCACTTTGTTGCACTTTTTCTACAAATGACACAGATCATGTGTGATTACTATTTTAACTGCCTTTTAACCAGACAATCCCTGCCAAATGCTATTCACATCAGAAACAGAGAAATATATAATATCTCTGCTAAACAGTGATATTTTGATCATTTTCATACTTGTTAAGGTACAAAGCAGACAGTTATGGAAAGGGATTAATTTGTAAGCTAAATTCAAATGAATCAGACAGTGCAAACTATGGGAACATTAAAAGTGTGAGCACACCCTCTGTGGTAAGAAAATCCCATCGATCATATATAGTACAAAATGAAAGCAATAAAAAAACCCCAAAAATATAACTGGTAAATTCTCCGTCTACTCTAGCAGATTTTGAAAAGAAGTTAACCTGAACAGTCAAATCAGTTCAAAACCATCCACACAACCATTTACCTTGCAGATTTATAATTATTTAAAATTAGTAATACTAATAAAGCTCTAAGAATGTATCATCATACCCGTTTTGCTCAAAATAAAAATGAATTAAAGCTGCTAACCCCACCTAAGGCTTCAAAAAAAAAAAAAAAAAAAAAAATTAATGGACTAAAGAAAATGATTCAAAGGCACAAAGCACTAGCAACTATTGCAAGTGGTATCTGTCACTGTACTTCCCCTTACTGTCACAGCTAACCCAGGGGATAAATACGGTAAACACATTCTATTACAGAACCCTGTATATCTGTAGGTTTTTCTTCAAAATATAGAAGAACAAATTTCTGAAGGCATGGAGGTTATTAAAAACAAGTAACAATAGCAATGAAATTATTATAATTAGCAAAATTTGCAAGGTTAATAATTTTCCCCTTCCCCCTGCCCAAAAATAAATTAGGTAGAATAAAAACACTCCCATCTAAATTATTGCTGTCCACTGGGAGACAAAATTAGTACTGAGATGTATAAAATTTTACTATAATTCAACCCTAAGGATTTTTTTTTAATTTCTTAAGTAATGAAAATATGTAAAATTACAGTGAACAAAGTGTTGAAATATTCTAACATGCATTTTGAAACTCTCACATTTAAACCACTTGTCATTAATATCCCCATTTCATATTTGTGGTTTTTAATAAGTTACAGCTAGATAAAATACTGAAGAACCAGGAAGAATTATAAATAGAATACCAGGTCAATAACTTGTACTCAACAAAGAGGAGTGTCTACATAAACAAATAAAAAAGCTATGAAAACAATTCAAAATGCAGAAGTGTTTTCTTAAACAGATTCACTGATAAAAAYAAGAGTATCAGGACTTCAAAATCTTGAATTTGACAAACAAAAATTAATGATTTATCTATACAAGTCTATAAACTTCTTGAAGTACACATTCAAAAATTCAATTATATCGTATATTTGTGAATATTCACTCAACTGCTGTCAGAAATACACATCTCACATAATCAACAATCAGAAAGACATAGAAAGTTAGAAGCATTATGTAGTATAACTCATTAAAACATCTCTAGAGGTCTAATGTATACTCAGGAGGAAACACAAGGGAGCTTGATAGTAAACTGATTTCTGTATGAAAAATGAAACTTATTGCAGTAAGAAAATTTAATGTAGTCACAAAAGTTGAATCACTCCAAAGTTTTGTTGCATGCATGGCATGCTAAACAAATACAAGGCTAACATGAAGGACATTTATATACTTAACAACAGTGTTCGGCTGGTTCATCAACAATTAGAAAATATTTTAAATTTGCAAAGACATCAGATTGTATATTTACCTGAAACCTAATTAAAAAAAAAATCAGGTCCAACTGCAAAAAACCAAACCCAATAGCTCACTATTTTTATGGATAAAGGGAATCTTTGTTTCTCTGCGAAATATCATGCTACAGCAAACCACAAAAATAAGAGGTTTATCATAACTGGAGCCAATTTTTAGAGTAAGGGGGTAATCCACTATAGATTGCTGAAGGAAGTGTAACAAAGACTGTGAAATGAGCAGATGGATTTTATTTTAAACAAATTGGGTAGCCTCACTACCAGGAAAGTAATAACTGATTTTTAAGTTTCCCGGTGCTGTGGGTTAACTTTCATTTATGACCCTTCATTTTGCTTGTTAACTCCTTTAAACTACCATTAAAATCAGTGCTCAAATTAAGAACAGCATTTATTGTTTGCAGTTACAAGCTATCATCTCCATTTTCTATGTTAATGACAGACTATACAAAAGGGATACTGATAACAGTATGTTTGATTGCTTAGTCTCCAGACTACGTGTTATCTTCACCTAAAACTCATTTTTGGCAGAAAACAGATAGAATAGAAACAGGGTTTGAAAGATACTATACCTTTGTACTGTGAACATAGCAAAGGCAAACCTTGCCAAGCTGTACACAGCACAACTGTCTAGTGTTCCTTGCAGCATCTCTTCTATGAAACAACAGAACCTTACAAAAATATGGGCAAAATTACATGTGAAATTTTAGGAGAGGAAAGATCTCGTAATTTTAAGTTTTTACCTCAGAAGCAACCACAGAATTTTTCTGTGAAGAGTCAACTACACCAAATCAGGAATTCCATAAACAATAAAAGTATGCGTAGAAAATAATGCAGCTATCTTATCTCTGAGTGCTTGCTTTAGTATGGGAAAYCATTACAACTGATACCGCCCAATATAATCTATGCAGCTATCCACCAACATATTCAGATTTTACCATTTTCTACATATCATCAGCAGTCTTTATTAGCAACTAAATTCTTAGTAAAGCATAGTAGAGCATAGAGCCAGAAAGGACACGGTCTGTTTTTCAGCTTCTAGGAGTGAACCGTGAGATCCAAATCTAAGAAAAATGGGGGGGGGGGGGGGGAAACCCAGAACAACCTTAACCCCCCAAAAGGGGTTGCAAGGACCTGCTCAGAGTCAAAAATTGTAACAGTTGTCCCCACAATAGAATTTTTTGGTATTCACTTTTCTGAGCAGCATTTTTGCCTCAAAGGAACAGAAATTTAGCTCTCTAAAGAATTAATGTGTAACAGAGGCAGTAGGATCTTTGCTTTGAGATACAGCATCTTCAACAACATTCTGCTCTCTGAAGACTATTATTCATTCTTCTGATATCCCTTTATGTTTTCTTGTTGTATTCAATTTATACTTTTTAACATTATGTCAGAGGAAATAAATTAACACCAAATAGTAAAAAATACCCATATCAAAACAAAAAAAACCCCAAGTTCACCCATGTGCCCAAAGTGCGTTCAAAACACAGTTTCTGCAGGTTTAGAAAATGTTTAAGTGAGCRTTTGAACTCTCCCACATAGCTGAGCAGAAATTCTGGGTAAATTTCTCACAAATGTCAGTAAGTTAGACCCATAGGGCAGGTTTTTCAAGCACCCAGTTCTTACATGTCTGGTTTCCCTAGCAAAATCTACCACACTGCACTAAGCACTTAAGCTGCAATGGGACATTTGGGAGTATGTTGCTGAAAATGGGATTATCAATTGCTCGGAAGCAGAGCTTGAACTACAGAAATAAAAGGTAATGGTAAATGTTGAGAACTAGCTGTGATTTAAGTCCCTTTCCTCTTAGGATTAGATGATTAGATGTTTGTGGGTGTCAAAGAAATGTCCACTTCCAGTTCAAATACACGGCTCRAGGGTCTTTGAATAACTATGCAAAAACATTGAACAATTTTACAGAAAAAGAGATGCCAATGAAATTGAACACGGAAATCTCATTTTAGGTGAATTTTGTAGATTGCATGTTAGATCACACCCAAAATGCMTGTGTTTCTATGTTCTCATTCTCTTGTCCAGCAGTGTGACCAGGTGGCCAAACTGGCTAATGGCATCCTGGCTTGTGTCAGCAATAGTGTGGCCAGCAGGACTAGGGAAGGGATTTTCCCTGTCCTTGTCACTGGTAAGGCTGAACCTCAAACCCTGAGCTCAGTTTCAGGCCCCTCACAACAAGGACAAGGGATATCCAGAGAAGGGCAATGGAGCTGGTGAAGGGTCTGGAGCACAAGTCTTTTAAGGAGTAGCTGAGGGTGTTTAGCTGGAGAAAAGGCTCAGAGGAGAACACAACACTCACTGTAACTCTTGCAATGAGACTGTAAGCAAGGTGGGTGTCAGTCTGCCTCACTTCTCAGCCACGGGACAAAAGGACATAGCTTCAAGCTGAGCCTGGGGARATTCAGGTTGGACATCAGGAAGGATTTTCTCATGAACAAAATTGTCAAGCATTGGAGCAGGCAGCCCAGGGAGGTGGCGGAGCCACCATTCCCAGAGGTGTTCAMGAAATGACTGGATGCAGCACATTATGCCATGGTTTAGTTGAATGTGATGCTCAGTCAAAGGCTGGAGTAGATAATCTTGGAGGGCTTTTCCAACCTAAGTGATTCTGTGATTCTATGTCTTTCTTGCCATGAACTCTCATTCATTCTGGTGTTTGTCAGGTTCTACTCGAAGKTGCTTCACCTTCCCCATTATGTAATAAAGTATCTCTGTCTGGCAGGACACCATGACTGAAGTTTTACACAGACCTATGGAAATTCTTTCTGTGTACTTGTGGTAGGAAAAAAAATAAAATCCTTCAAGGAGACAGCAGAGTTGGAACCAGTCCAGATTCTCCACTGAAGTGATTTAAGGGGTAAACACTTTTATCAGTAGTGCGAAGTAGAAGTCAGTACTCCACCTTAGCCCAAAAACTTAAAAATCCACCTTTCTTAATTAACAGAATGGTAGAATTTCCCCATCAACTCAAAATTGCACCAATATAATAGAAAATATGAAAGACTACTCTAACTAGACTACATAATCCCATGGGACTGTAAGTAGACCAATCATTCCACAAAAATACAAACAAACCAAAACCGAACAAAAATTWAACACCAAAACAAAAAAATCAGTTTGTCTATCTGAGTTAAAGTTACTGAGTAACTTAGAAGCTTCTGAAAATTCTACTTGGTATCACCGTTGCAAAAATGTGACCCAAAAATTATGATCAATCATTCATGCACAGAAGTATGGTTGAGACTAGACGACAGATTCTACATTGATGCTTATATTAAAAAATAACACTTGTTTTAACAGTATATTAAATTTATATTCATTTAGTGCTCCCAATTCCCTTTAAAGGAACAAAAACTTAAGCCAAATGAATTAGAAAAAAATAATGTAGATGAAAATTCTCTCTCAGGTACCAGTGGCTTGTGGACTGACATGGGGAACTATYGTTGCTTGGAATTATAATCAAAATGAAAGAGTCTGACACACTGACAAATGCATTGTGTGGACTGATACCACGACTTTCTGCACAATTGATTTATGAAGGGTTATGCCAAGTGCACATATACAAAATATACATATTAAAGCTGGCAAAGGATTTTGTTCAGTTGAATTGGTATTACCACAAATCCCCTCTTCATCAGCTATTGTTTGCATTGACATCCAAAATGTCTTTTGTAAGGACTCCCTGCTTCTATCCAGCACTAGCATTTGCCAGAGTAGCATTCAGACATCTCTGAATACTCAGGGCCACCCAGCACACAATGACTGTCCCAAAAAGGGGCTAACCAAAGGAATCTCTTAGGACTGCAATTAAATTGACCGCCCCAAAAAATTAATTACRTACACCATAGTTACTGGCGTATGTCTTTTTCCCATGAGGTTTTCCCAGTGCCTTTTCTGTTACTGCTGATCTTGGTTTGTCTTTTTCTTCATTCAATAAGCAATTATTTCCACCCACTACTTTACACAGGACTATAAGAACTTGCACAGAGGTTTTAAGCCCCACGAGTTTTAAATCTTGTAGGCAACTGCATAGACAAACATGCCAGGAGTTGAACGAATCTAAATTTTCATTAAAAATTACATGTGCAGGTATAATATTCTTCATTGTCTGTCAAATGAAAAAAACCATGATGTTTCATAAAGTGAAATCTGAAACAACAAAATGAGAGAACTACTCATCCACAAGTATGGATGATGCATCCACAAGTTTTCAGATGCATCCACTTAATTTTCACACCCAATGCTTAAAGCAGATATGATGAGGGGGAAAAAATAATTTCCTAATAAAAAACTCAAGAAATACATGGTACAAACACGTTTCAATTAATTCACATGCATAAAATTCTGATTCCATAAGTGCTCTGACACACTCTGCATTCTAGATGCCAAGAAAACAAGGTATTTTATGATTTTCCTCACACTATGATTTTGAACCTCCTGATTGCCAAGAATATGATCTTACAAGCCAGCACTATGTTAAACATATAGTAGACCCATTATACTTGTGTTATTCTTTTCTAAAATTTGTATGGGTGTGCTAGAATACTTGCATTCTTGGTTCTTCTGACACTGACTTCACAGAACAGGAAAAGAACACGTATAAAATAAAAGCCAAGGTGACAGAAGTTTGGCAAAAATCCAAAATATCCTAACTGCAACAAATTTGCCAGTGCTGCTAAAGTTAATGCTCACTGGCAGGGCCACATGTTCTGAGAAACTTCAACATCAATAGTGTAAAAATCAAGTAATCTAGTAAATGCTCTTGTTTTAAAATTTTCCATTTTAAAAATGGCACAATACTTCCCAGTATTTCAATGTAACAAATATAGTTAATTCTTTAAGAAGACTGATGATTCTGCTTTTTTCCTCACTGTGTCAGAGAACAACATGACCAGCACTTAAACTGGTGTGTCATTTTCATACAGATACAAATTAGCAACAAAGCAGTCAACAAAGTTAAATATGGATACATACGGATAGAGCACTAATTTTAATGTCTAGGAGGCCAGATTATCCTGCATGGTTAACATTTTACATTCTGATCACGATGTTAATATATTACTGCTATTACAACTCTAGATGCTATAAAATGGTTTCAGTAATGAAATGGGCATGTAAATTGAAAAGAAAACCTGTGTCTCTTCAGACCAGAAACTGAGAAAAACTTTGCCCCCAGATGAAAAATTCCTTATCCAGCCAGTGCACCTGCTAGTCAGGCCTGTTCCTTCCTAGCTGTGTGTCTTTGAAAGAGCAGGGACATAGGCCATTGCCAAATGCTAGCAGAATGAGAAAGCAGCTCTTCTTCTGTCTGCCCATGTGTGTAATCTGAATTAGCTGTTCAAAGTTACCCTTCTGTTCATCTGTACTTTCCATTAGCAATAGAAATTCTAAACAAATTACAGAATGTAGGAAATGTATGGCCCTCACCAGTGCAATAGCAAGGATTTTTGTCTAGCACACAGCAGGAGAACACATTAAATGGAAAAAACACAGTTGAACAAAATGAACACATTCTCTTCTCATCCATTGCTCTTAAGTACACCAGAAAACTTGAAAGATGCATAGCTTTGGTAGCTGGCGGCTTGGCATGGCTCTTCACAGATGTCACACACTGATGTGACAGCGGAAAGGACTCAAAGATTGCTCTGCATGAATATATGGAGCCTACAGGCCTGCGAAACATGGGACACTCAGGAAAATTAATTCTAATTAATTTGTAGAGTGGATTAGTTAAAAATCAAAATATTCCTTTGTCAATATCATCAAAGAAATTAAGAAGCAAGTTGAACTTAGTTTAGGTTAATTTACTTCACTTGCAACCCTGCAAGCATTTACCATTTTTAAGCAATCCCCTGTAAAACTCACACTTTTGGTAATTTAGTTAAATTTACCTGAGTATCTAAGTACAGACAAGACTTTAAAAAGGAAATGGTCATTAATTACCACTTCTCCGTAAAATATGAAGGATGAAACTTATCTAGTTTATCTAATCACAGACACCCTCAGTTAAGGAATAAAGGCTCTGATGTACTTCATTGAAATGCAGTCTCACATGAATTCTGTTCAGCTGGGGGTAAAAGGACACAGAAGTCACCTCCTCTTCTAGAGAAATGACCAAATGAGTTATGATCAGGCACAAATTATTGTATCTACCAAAGAACATATAYATGGGACATCAGAATAAACTTAAACTGCACAACTTTATGAAATGTTCAATTTTTATATTTACACTATAATTAGTACAAAACTGCCTTTTAAGTTTTCTGTAGAACAGGACAATATCTACGGGACTTGATACCCTAGTATGCCAAATCAACTACTTTGAAGTATGATAAAGGAATCTAAGAAGAGTTATAAAGAATAAGACACCATTTTCAAACTATACATAGTGTTTGCTTTTGTTTCTAAAAAGGTACTTATATCCCCAAAAGGTTTTTAATTTTAAATAAGCAGGGCAGAGGCAGGGAGGGGGCAAGGGGGAAGACTGGTTGTTGGTACTAAAGCCTTTACTGTAGTAAACTAAATATATTTACAATTTATACAAATGTTTGACCTTCAACAAAAGTACAAAAACATATCACAAGATGCAAAAGCAGGAAACAAGTTCATCTGAGACACTGCTGCTCTACACAGGACAGAATGCAACTTGAACTGCAAGGAACAGAAAGGTATTTATCCCCCATATTCAGGCAATGAGAACAATTTGCATGAGGTCACAAAGAAAGAAAAAAATAAAAGGCTCCAACATTCTTCAGTAGACTTGGCTTTTAAAAATTATGTCAAAAACCTAGGCTACATGTGTCCGTCTTGCCTCTGTGTTCCGTCTGGTCCACGTAGCCAACACTTAGTTGCTGGATGTTGCCTTCTATTTTGAAAAATCGKAGTAATTTCATGGCAATGTCTGGAACCTCAACACTTTTGTTCCTTTCAAAAATTCAAAACCTTTCTACTTCTACAACTAAGAACAATTTTGGCCCAGTTCAACTTCTAAAAGAATATCCCCATCATATTTTTCAGTAGATAACTTCATAGACTGTAGCCTTTTTGTCTCCAGAGCCAGTGACTATGTACTTATCATCCACAGAGATGTCACAGCTAAGCACTGATGAAGATTCTTTGGACTAGAAGAAAAATAGAAACATATTACATCATTTTAAAAAAAGTCTGTTATCCTCTTCTCAGCATCCCATTTTGGGTAGATTCAACTTGTGAAGATATCTGAGTCCACTCTTGGGACTCTGCATGTTTGTTTTTTTTCATTAAAAGCAACATCATCCTCACCTGGAAGATACTGGCTCCATAAGGAGTTCTCCATGCATTAAGAAGGTTATCTTTCCCAGTACTCACAAACCATTTACCTAGAATATAAATCAGAAGGATACAAAACCATGAAAGAGACATCTGACAAATTTTGCGTTTTCAATTCACATCAATGAAATCTGTTAACTAATTACTCTTATATAAGCTCTCACCCCTAATCAACACAGTACTTTTGCTTACAATCAATGTGGACACTCATGCTTTTGCAGTGTATTACATACTAAGAAATCCCTAAACTCTTTAAACACAAACAGCTTTTAACACATGGATCAATCCTCACAGCAGCCTCTAGAAAAACAGATGGTTGTTTGTAGATAAGTGCATTTGAATTCATAAAGCAGGGATACTTATGTATTACTAGAGAAACTGAGATGTAATAACTAATGACTATGAAATAACTAATCAGCAAAACACAAATTAAGAGCCCTGACCTCCARTTCTATGTTCGGGCAACTTACCACAGTAAGCAAATTTGAGTGACAATACACAACTCTCATGAAGGTGCAGTTGATACTTGTCTGGTTTATTTACATGTAACACTTCGACATTGCTGCTCTCCATTCCCACAGCYAGCCATTCACCAGTAGGACAATAACCAAGTGAAAATATCTGAAAATTAAAACATATTGACACCTTTTAATTTTTTTTTTCCTACAGGTAATTTTTTTCTGTGGTTAAAATTATCTGTGAGAGAGAGACAGAGATAAGGGCAAATTCACAYAGTTCAATAGTAAAACTACAGTTCAAAATTCAAGTAACTAAATAACCCATTTTTACCTATTAACCTAGAAAAACAGTTAGAGAGAGTAGTGTCAGGCTATCATTTTCTTCTGTAACTTAAGCCCATAAGAAAGCGTGTTGTGAGCACCCAAAATGAAGAGAGTTTATCTATTTGGCTAAATCTCACCTTTGATCCTAAGGGTTTCCTTCCCACCCCACACATTCCCCCAAGCAGCAGGAAAACCCAGTTACCTGTGATGTGAAGTCATGCTGYTGTAGCTGTCTCCCTTCTCTCAAGTCCCAGGATCTGACAGTGTTATCCAAACCTCCTGTCCAGAGCTTGGTGCCATCATTAGAAATGTCAATACAGCTGGCTCCATCTGTGTGGCCCTGGAATTGCCTGATAAAACAAACCAGATTGAATAATGATTTCCTGCCAGAGCTCAAGGTAAACACTGTTGTGGTGTTAGTTTTGGACTCTGTACATGTGTGTCATCTCTTCTGTGTCTGCCGATGAGCAAGAATCAGCCCCTCCCTCTCACTGAGCATTAAAGACCAATATTACAAAAACATTTTCCAGGTGCTAGAGGAACAAATTGCATCATGGCTAGCTCAATAAAATAAAATCTACTCTTTYCYWRSMRGKTYYKRAAAAAAAAAAAAAACTAAACAAAACAAAACCACAAAAAAAAAGCACCAAAAAAACCAAACAACAAAACAAAACACAAAAAACCCCCACAATAACAACAAAAAAACCCTTGTGAAAATATTAAAGCACAGTAACTATAGCTAAAACCAGTAAGGATAACTCGGATTAAATCAAAGTGGTCAAGGAACAAAACTTCCAGATTCTGAAAACAGCTTCTGTATTTTTCTTTGGCTGCAAGTTGGGAAGATAAATAACAAGCAGATACACTAATAGAAATGGATCCAGATAGAGATCCAGATAGTTAAACACAAGCATTGCTGAGTCACAAAGTTGCATTCTCTGTGGTAGGAGATTAGAAAAATCTAAATAGTGCAGTTTGTTTTATAACCTTCTCATTAGCAACTCYCAGCTTTCAGCAACCAGAAGGTCATCTCAAGTTTTTCTTAATCCTTTGGCAAAAGTATTCTGAGGCTCCTGCATTTTTTATCAGCAATTAGCTTTAGCARAGGCCTATACCTCAAAGGGAAAGGTGGAGGGCGGGTGGGGAAAAGACAACCAGCTTGGGAACGAAGGRTATGAATCACAAAGAACTGCCACAGAAAGGTCACACGACACGTTTTGTTTTAGTAGCTCTGGTCTCAAAATTCCATCTGTTATCAATCAGCAAGATCAGCCAGCAAGTGGTGGGAACACGTACAGCAAACATTTAAAAAGCAAGACATCCATAGATGTGTATAGATGTCATAGAGTGAACTTTTACAGGGACTAAGCATGCACATGACAAACTGAAAACTTTATATAACTAAAGTTGTATTTATTGACCTAAAATTTCAAAAATTCAGAAAGTAAAATTTGCAAACACATTAACATGACTCTCTGCATGTAATTTTCAGCTAATTATGGATATACRGGAAGTTTAATTGAAACACAGCAAACCAAGCATATTATTTAGTTTTTGTGTTCAGAACTTTTCTTTCCAAAATTAGACTCTCTCATCTCAAAATATTGCAAACCACCACTACTTCAGTAGGCAGAAARTAAAATTTATTTTATAGTAAGCCCCTATGCTTTCCTAGTGAACTGAGAGGATCCACACTTTAAACCACTTTTGTAAGATTAATTTTACTACTTATCATTACTAAATAAGAACTGAAAATACCCTTTATTACTTAACAAGGCTTAAGACAAAGGAAAAGAACAAACCTCAAAGTGCTCTCTGAAAGGCATGTACAGCCTACACCAATAACAAACCAGCAGGAATGCTGCTTGTAGAAACCTGCAGTCKAATCCCAAAGAATAGAAACCCACAGGAGCTTCAATATTGAGTATAGTAGGTTATGAACCAACTTACTGAGCCCTGAAAGCACTTCTTCCAAGATCAGGCTGAAGCTACCAAAACTAGTTTCTGCCTAACTTTATTCTTTGAATAAAAAAACACTATTTACTTTGCTGCCATGATCCCTATTCAGGAAGATAAATATTTATGTAGCTCTCCAAAGAGCAACTTCTATTAAAATTTTCTGTGAACAAGTAATGACTCACCGGACTAATGTCTGGTTATGCAGATCCCACACCGCAATGTTGCCATCACTGCAGCAGGAAAAGCACACCTTGGAATCAGGGCTGATAGCCAGGGCATAGCAGGCCGGTGCTGAGGATGTCAGCTCTGCTTTTATACGAGGMGTTGGAGCTGCCAGGTCCCATATGGATAATGTGCTGGCTTCCCCGCCAACTATGAGGGTGCATCCATCGGGCAGCAATTTACAGGAACGGATGTAGTTATCTCTGTTCTGTACAACACAAATCACCTCGGTTACGTGCCTGCCAGTAATGACCACTAATATGATTGTGACTGCACCAAAGTTTTAAACATTACCAAAGTACTGAAGAGGAACCAGCAGATTCTAAAAGGTTTGAAACACCTACTTCTCATCACTAATTAGAAACTGCAGCTGCAGAAATTAAAACTGCAGACTCCTGTTGCCACAGTCTACTCTATTTCAAACCTGACGAATGGCAAGTTTTCTATCTCATTACACAAAAACAGAGCCAAAGTAAGCTTGCTTTCCTACAAATGTACTCCATCAGTGAAGGTCACCAACAATAGAAATATTAAAGCAAATGACCTTTCATTTGGCATTTAACAACCCTATATGAAAATGTCGTTCTAGTCTCATGCCCTTCAGACTTCTGAATTTTTCTTTCAAGTACTACTTTGCATTCACAGTATGATTAAGGATTAAAGTTAAAAGATTAAGGATTCCTGTATTGGCCCTGTATTTATGTTGGTCCTTTGTTGTTCATCATGATTCTTGTTGTACTTATTAATCTCGCATTTGTGATACCATTGTTGATTGAGAGGTATTGTGGGGGAGTTAGCAACAGAAGACATTTCTACCTTTCCTTATTACAACCTTAATTGAGTGGCAACAGTTTTTGATGAAATTGATGGTTAAGACCTGTAATTCGAGACAGAGAAAAAGCACTGCAAGAAATATCTAACAGCATTCCCACTACGATTTTTTTCAAAGTTGCAGCAAAAGAGTAATAAGTAGAGCAGTGTAAATGTTGGTTTAATTAGTCATTACTGCTCCATAACTAAAATGAAGGCTCTGCAACCAGACAGAACAGAGTACCTATTCAAGTGGGCTGTTACTACTAGGCAAAATGATAGCAGGAAAGAAAGGGTAAACGGTAAAAAACACAAAAAAAACCCCACCACATTTAATTAGATCAACACTGAAGCTAGAATTTTCATTCACAATACATATTGCTGTGCTTGACAACTTTAACTCTTCTCAGTTAACACTCCACAAACCTCTTGGCTGCTTCTAGTGAGAAGCCATTGAGCTTTTTTGAGCTAGCTTTTCAGCTACCTACACTACTGCACCCAATAATCACTTTTGTACCCTGCACATGTGAAAACAAGCATAATATGTATAATTGGTAGATCGTGAACAAAAAGCATAGCAAGACTTAACGTGACCTTTGGTACCATGTCACATTATTTCAGTATGTGGTTRCTACCATCTTACAAAAAATGAGGGTTTTGTTCCTTTTGTAAGTGAAAGAACTAGGAAGGTTCTCTGCAGCCCTGCRTAAGACAAGCTACATTCCTTTTAAATTCATGCACAAAAATCATCAGTATAACTAGAATGGGGAAAAAAACATCAGGTACGYTTCTATTCAAAAATTTGATTTAATCTGTTATTTGACCCTTAGTGATGATAATTATCACTAAACAAACTAGCACTATTCTCTGTAATACTGTTATGTATGGAAAAAAAGCACACCAAGAAACAGATCTGCCTGCTATTTCCTTTTAGTAAGAACAAAATCCAAAATCCAAACAAGGACAGCCTTTTTTTTTTTTTTTTTTTTTAGAGTCTAAGAAGAAGCTACACTTGTGCATTAATTCCTGTTCACCTACCAGGCAGTCCAGCTGAGAGACTGGGCTCTTGTTGCCAGGCTGACTGATGTCCCAGACCTTGACACAGCCCTTCCCACCCGTGTACACGTGTCTCGTGGGGTTGCTGATGGTGACTGCACACACAACTTCCCCGTGGTTCAGAGTGTTGATCTGACGGGCGTGGCGAGGGATTCCTGGACCGATGAGGGCATCAGGAGGGAAAGGAACTGGCTGCATCTGACCATCAGCAGTAACGTGAAAGGAGTAGGCTCTTTTGGGGAAAGGAAAGAAGAGAGAAGACAAAGAAATTTTAAAAATCAGCCATTACAGTTCATGAAAAACACAGTATTTTAAATTTTAATTCTTTGCCAGTCATCTCACAAAAATCAGAACTACAGTGTCAAGTAATATAAGCACATGAAACCTCAGAAGATAAGGATTCACAACAGATATTTTCAGCTTTCCGCAGCTGAAATATTAGTGTAGTGGGAAAGCAGGCTGACTTCTACCCTGAACTCTACAGACCAAGGTCATGGCTACTGTCCATCCCTCAGCCACCTGGATAATCAAAAGAGCTTTCAGTCCTTGGTTTCTAGCTAGCGAGTCTCTTAACACCACAAGTCTTGCAGCAGCAGTCCCTCACTATGGGGGGGACTYACTCTTTCATCCTTCCATGAATGAGGCTTGCGCCTGTTGCCTTGCAGCATCACAAGGCAAAGGCAAAGTTCTGCTTGATTCTTGCACTTCATCTATAACATCACCACTGGCGGTACTCATATATCTCTCTTTCTAGCTGGTAAGTTGAACTTTAAACAGAAAAACAGAAACAAAGAGTGGTTGCACAGACATTTCATCAGAAAGCTGCTATTAGCTTCTCCTAATTACGTTTTCTTGAATAAATACCTTGGAAAAGTGCTTTCAGTTTAGAAAGGTACTTTTGGCACTTTGAAACACTCTTTATTTGTATTCATTGCATGATTTCAAGTTTATGGAAACTGAGGGTTCAGGAAGTGACATTCTAGCACCGAATAAAAACACTCCTTGGGGAAAGTACATGAAGTTATCTTTTCATGGTCACTGAAAAGTTTGAAGTGAGCTCTTCTCAAGKACAAGTGCACAAACACCAACAAATAAAGGTTCCAGGTGCAGAGGTGGTTCTTTGTTTGCTCATTTTAAGTAATAATACTACASTAAATACTAGAGAAAATACTACAGTAGAAGGCTTGTTTTTGTTWTACTAGTGAGTTCCTTTTCTGCTACTTCTCTTTTAGCTCAAGCTTTTGATGCTGTTGTTACATTAACAGCATCCTTCAAGAGGCCAAAGTGGCTAAAAATAGTAAGATATGAGTATTCTTCTTTTTCACTAATAAGCTGCCATCCCCCTACTGAAACATTTATTTTTCTAATACATTTTTCTATTCAGAATTCCCCTTTCTTTTCCAAATCTACTTTCTTCCTCAAAAATCTTCAATCACCATAGCTCAACTATGAGCATCATATCTTCCAAAAACCCAACAACAGGTATTCTATTTAATCTGCTGCTCTGAGTAATAAGCTAGTATTTTCAAAGTATTTTATTACATGTTCCCAAGTATCACACAGTTTGAAATTAAGGAACAAGGATGGTGCCTGGTTCTGTACCAGACGTCACAAAGCAACTGAATCTGCTCTGCTCCTGGGCRTAAGATTTCCTCTGAAAATGCATGAGGAGAGATGAAAGAACTCTTCAGCTTTTTCATRCAGTAAGTACCAGTGGAAACAATCAATCCATGCAATATCACAGTTTTCTCTTAAATGAGTGGTAAAAACTGACTAACAATAACTGCTACTAAACAGAGAAGAAATTAATTGTGAGTATTTATGCAATTCTTGTAGTCATTCATGTTTCATGGTTAGACATACGAGCAGGAAAGTTTGCTTAGAGAATAGAATACACAGAAATGGAGGATGAGAAAGTGCAAAAGATGACAAATCTTTTTGTCATAGAAATGTCAGGAATGGGAAATGCAAGRTAAGGAAGGAAGTGCAAAGTTCACTCCCTTACGTGTACGCAAGGCACACAGCATTTTATCCCATGGGACCCTTTCTGGCTTTTTGCTTGAAGAATTACAGTAATGATAAAGGCTTAACTAGAAATCCATTTCTGTCTGTGAAGAAGAATAGAGACAAGACTGTCCCAAAGTAGCTATTCACTAATCAGATCAAACACAGGATAGGAGAGGAAGCAGAACAGGAGTGGCAACAAGATTGTTTGAGCATGAACAACTGCACAGGTTCATCTACAGAATTCAGCTAAAGAATCATAGCATTTAAGACACTGAAAAGYTTGGCCCCATCCTGGGCTTCAGATCAAAGTCAGCTGCAGAATATTTGTTAGCAGTAAGAGTACACAGAACTGTACAACTTTGAAGYTGCAGCCTGCCCTTGCTTTTATCGTAGACTGAAGCAAAACAATTAAGCAAGTATTAGGCAATTTTTTTCCAGCATGTTCAAGATGAATAATTACTTGTCCATGACTTTTGTTTTTCATTTGAAGGCTACGGCTTAAATGTTCTGTTCAAATCAAAATACCTAAATAATTAGTTTTGAAATGCTTAGGTGCATACACAGAGCTTCTCAGTTCTTGCTGACATGGGGTGTGAGGATGACAAAAGAAACATTTCTCAAGAACTTCATGTTTACTGTAGAATTGTGATGACTCATGCTTTGAAACAACAGAGGCTTACCCAGTGTATTTTTTTWAAAAGTAGAATTTTACCGATCTATCTGTGTTTAAAATGAGTATCATAGAAGCAGTCACTTTTTTTTTAGCTTTTGCTACTAAGACTAGCTGACCAGGACTCAGAATGACTGAGTTTGATGGCCTAACAAATAGACCAGTGATACTTTCTTACAAGCCAAGACAGCTTTTTCCACATTGCAGGTTATCTGCAATCCACTGTATAAAGAAATGGCTACCCTTTGCCAAATCCCTCTGCCAAGACAAGCACGCAAAACAGTAAATGTTCCTGTTTGTCTGAAGATATGTGGCATGTAATGCTAACATCACCACTGCCAGCAAACTTACGGCATGGTAGTCCAGTGACTTGGACCTRCTAGGTACTATGGTATAACTTTTGTTACACAATACCTTTTAACCTTGAAAAAAGTCATTTCCCAGACTGACACTCCTGACACTCCCTAGACAAGGAAAGTGTCTGTCTCCAGAAGAACACAGTACTGGAGACAGCAGTGCAAATGACTTATTCGCAGCTCAGTCGTTGCTGCCCTTGGCCTCCTCTTCATCGGGTCACCATGACAGAGCACCTACCCTGCTGCCTCTGGGAAGGACTGCACTCACAGCACTACACCTACAGAAAACTCAATTCTTAATGCACTAGTCATAGTCACAAGCCTCTTGTCTCAAAAATGACAAGAATTTTTATTGTCTAACCTCAAGCGTCAACAGCTAGCAAAATCTGGCAAATTCTTGAGTTCTCTAAAGCTCAGGATTTCTTAACAGGCACCATTTCACTACTCATTTTTCTTTTAAAACTGACCAAGAATGCCAGAAACTGCTGTTTGGTCTCATGACTAGAACAAATTTCTGTCTCACTCAGAGSATTCTGCCTCTATCAAAGATGGCTATCCAATCATAGATTACATGATTATCCCTCTTTGGTCAAATGACTGTTAGMATGCCAAGCTTCCTTCCTTGTGTTGGGCTAACAACCACAGCAAACAAAGAAAATTATCTTATACAACTGCAATCAAAATTTAACATAAACAAGCTAAGCACATATTAACAAATATGTAAATATACACTTTTAATTAATTGAATATTATGGAAAGAATAATCACAAGAAAAACTTCTGCGCCTTTTACTTGGAAGAGTTCTAAGAAATAGTATACTGTCATTTATTTCTGAAGAATGGAAATATTATTCTAAATTACTGCATCCAAAGACTTCTCCTCGTGCGTGTCAAAACAGGACTGAGAACCTTCAGACTTCCTATGCACAGCAACATGGTAAGTGCTACTAACACAAACCAGTTTCTCAGCTTAAATCTCCAATTTCCAGGTAAGGATAAAGCAAGTAAGTATCATCTGACATTGTAAGTGTCATCTGACATTCTGAGGAGAATTCAGGATAATTAATTCGTTACCCCAGAATATAGAAAATTAACTAAACTACCTGCCAGCTAYTCTAAGTTATCAGATTCATATAAAAACACACACAATTTCAGCCTACTGGCATCATGCAAAGTCTTAAAGACTATGCAAAGCAAAAAAAAAAAAWTATTAAAGCAACACWCAAAAAACTTATAGTCAAGGGCTTAGTTAAATGCATGCAAACAAAAGAGTTCAGGATTCAGACACCACATGTTCACATCCAAGTGAGTTTTTAACAGGCTACTGATCTTTCTATCACGCTGGTCATTAACAAATCTCAGAACGTACAAGGGTTAAAAAAATCTGGGTGCTTTGAGAGATGTCTGTCCTTTAGAAAGGAGAGAATTTTATTTTCTGCTGGTTGAAAAAACACTGCAAGCATAACCATTAATAAAAAATGTTCAGCCTTAAGCATACACATGTGAGTGGGTAAGCAACAGTTCAATTTGAAAATTCTCTGAACCACTTGCAACAACTCACTAAAACTTCACATCTAATAAAATAAATTCAATGTTACACCATATCTGCATTCTAGGAAAAGGCTGACTTTGAAAATAAACAARACATACTCCACCGATTTGCACGATTATATCTACTCTGTACAGGAGGAAAATCCTGAAGTAGGTGAGATATTCAAAAATGCTGCAGGTAGCAGACAGCATCTAGCCAATCAAGAATACAACATGAAATTCTTCTACTGTCAATGGAAAGATAACAGAAGAGTTTGTGGAATTTTAGGCTTGCCTCACTAAGCAAAGAAGTAATTTTAGAGGAAATGTACACATAAMATGACCACAAAAAATGCCAAACATTGCAGAACATATTAAATCAAGTGGAGACTAGGGAATACACATCAAAGTAGGTAGTATATGAAGAAGTATGAATAAAGTGGCAAAAACTCTAAAAAAACCTGAACAACCCCCACATATCTTCCACCCTGCCAGACAGTAATTTACCAAAATTACCAGGATATAAAGCACTGCAGCATACGTATACTGTCCTTTTGTCTTGAGCAGTGTAACAACTGGTACTCAGCCACAGAAAATTTCTGATTGAACAAAAACAGGTTTTGATAGCTTACAATATAAAATATTGCAAGGCATTAATAATGAAAGAAGTCACTGAAAGCTTATGAACATATTTGTTTAAAAGTAAAWACTTACTGCCACTGTATTACGTGATTTTCAAAAGCATTTTAAGTATGCCAAATTCTATTAAAGTCAGCAAGAATGAGTCTGATGTTTTGAGAACAAAGCCTGATCCTTACTGCACTAGATTTAAATACACCACCATTTGATACACAACACCAACTCACTGAGCCCTCACTTCAGTAACCTTGTCAACACATCATTAACTTTAAGTAAGACCAAGATTTAACAGGTTTCTCACACTGCCAACAGATAGCTAAGCCTGTTCTCAGAAGCACAGTGGATAACAACAAAATCACACTCAGGGTGGCTTTCCAGATTAGGTCTGTTGGTTTTTTATTGTTATAGGAAAAGATCAGCAGAAAATGTACACTTTTTTTGCCTGTAATCTGGTATCCTTTCAAGGATATTTGAGAGACTGACATTACAATGTATCACTGTTTACTAATAGGAGTCCAAAATCAAAGCAAACAGAAATATGAGAGTACGGAACTTTCACCACAGCCTGTCTGATAACTTAGACAGCATCCCAAAAGTAATAGTTTCTAAATGTTTCCTGAAACTACAAAAGGAAAAATTATATTTAGATTGGTAAATAGACATTATGTAACATGAACATCCCGCACAGAAAGTGCAACGTGTTAAATGAGTTTCCAGTCCCTAGGTAGAGAAAAACTAATTGCAAGTTCCTGTTGAAAGAGAAGTCAGGACTGTCTGCCAAGCATGAACAAAGAACAGGTTCTAACAGAGTGTTGACAAACCTGTTAGCTAATTCTCTCTGCCTCATTTTCTCCAGAAAAATAGCTGAGCTAAAGTTGATGCACTAGTACCTGCGCAGACTACTGGTCCATAAATACCTAAAAAAACCTGCCTGTTTTCAGAGGTCATACATGCTCATGAGCCTACTGAATTGGTTTAAGTACAGGGTCAATGGTCTGCCAAAGGTAAATTACTGCAGCATTTCATGTATGCTGCTGAATTTATTTTATTGCAACCTCAGTACGTCACAGTGTCCCAGAAGTATTTTACTTAGCAACTGCTTAATCAATAACCTAAACTTTGAAATAAAAAGAACTTAATGTGAAAACTCTTCTTTGTACCACCACCTGCTCTACACCTGCTTCATCATCCTTTGCTCYCCAGCTGCACTCACACAGAAGTTCTAAATAGCTTGCTCTATTATTCAAAGTCCGTGTAATCTGTTGTTAAAGTAACTGCTCCAGATACCCGCTGTCATCAGTTGCAGACTCCCATGCCTGATAAAACAAGTGCCAGACAGGAGTCCGCAAGTTTGCACTACAGTGTAAACAGATTTTTCAGTGTAGTGCAAATTTTAGTTTCAATATATCTTTACCTAACACATTCTACCATTATCTACCGTTTTATCTACCGTTTGGTTTGTAGCCCCCTAACTTCCCCCAAAAGGATGAAATAAAAAAAMCTTAAAGTACAACTTCAACAACTTTTCCTTGGAAATAGGTATWTGCACACCTGTTTTGGGACACAACAACTACGATTAGAGAAATTTTATGTTGCAGGTTTTACCTGGAGAAGTCYAAAACACCATCTTAGAAACAACCAGACACTAGCCCCTTTGAAATCCCTGTCCACTGACACAATACAACTTCATTCTAAATATGATAGGTGTTACCAAAATGTTAAAAGTTACTTACGGTTTTCCCCCAGGAATCCCTGCTAGATTTGGTGGAATTCCAGGTACTCTCATGTGAGGAGGAGGATCAAACCCAACCTAACAACAAAAAGTGAATTAATCTTGGAATTTCTCATCAATTTCTCAGCAAGCCTCTTTTCTCCACACCCAAGATATCACGCATTTAACTAAAAGGTGGATTTTACCTATAGTATCAGACAAATTAATGACCCTCCATCGGGGGGGGGGAACCCAGACATTTTCCCTGAGCATTCTTCTGACAGAAGCACTCATACGTGAACAGAAAATCAGCAACATTTTCATGCATTCACACCACTGAGCATAACACAGCACCTCTGGTTAGCAGGGAAAKCCCTGTGCTAGCCCTGGAATTAGCCCATGTCAGCACCACAGGCYATGCCAGTGCTCTTTACACCTGAGAAGGCTAGCATGTGCTCAGGCTGGCACAGAGTGATGCTGGAAAGCAGCTTTGGGCCCCAGTCAGCATCTCAGTGGCTCTGCAGTGTTCTGTGTGGGCACAGCAGCTGAGAGATCTCTCACAGAGCCACATTGTGGRGTGCAAACAAACTTGCCTACAGCTCAAAAAAACTACATTCTCYTTACATGCTGCAATTGCTCTGAATTTTTATGCACATCAAATTAATCATGCAGAAATTCTGGACCAAAAAGACCTAGTTTTTCTTCTGAACATTACACTAGATTTAACATGGTTACTGCTTTAAAAGGAAGGTGTATGCAATTTAAAATTTGCACATTTTTACATAAAAGCACTGTTTACCAGTTTGAGAAAAGTGGCCATACAAACAATGAGAAGTTGGCAAAAAAAAGCCATTTTGCAAATTTACAAGCAGTTTAAGCTTGTCCATGCAGAAAGCTACCATCAAGTTCATGTTTGCAGAATCAGACCCCTAGGTTATTTTGCATGACAGCCACTATAACTAACAGGTTCCATTTACTTGCTTCACCCACAACAGCCACTATTCTTAACAAACCTGATCTCAGAGCTCCAAAATGGTATTGATTAACTTCGCAGCTTGATTTCCACAAAAAAAAACCCCAACAAAATACAGAGACAGAGCCCCAGATAAAAAGACTTTTACATGCTTTGAGATGAATTATTTGTGTCTAGTTATGGAACAAAAATGTGGTTCAGCAATAAAAAAGCAGATGTCCACAGCTACAGTGGAATACTTTGTGCTTACCAAAACTATGTTTTCATTTACAGCACAAAATAATTTTTTGGTATTTACTCATCAGTTAAAGCACTGATACAGGAGAAGAACAAAAAGAAAACATACATTAATACACTTAGGTTCTTTGTTTTCAAGCAAATTTGTTTCTTCAGCCACACAGCAAAGTGAAGCATGCAGTGAAGCACGCAGTGAAGCTGTCAAGCCTCTGGCGCTGATATGAGCTGGTAATTCTGCAGTGCTAAATGAAGCATGTAGCTTTTCTCAGTGAACCACAACTCACAGGACTGAGATTGCATGCAACGTATGGCCTACCATAGGAGATCTTCCATAGGCAACCACGGCAGCTGCAGCAGCAGCAGCACTCATCTGAGGTGACATATTGTGCAGGCTGGCATAAGCTGCCCCTGGACTGGTTAACTCTCCATTCATGCTAGCGTGAGGTACCATTCCAAACGGAGCAGGGTACGGTCCTGGTACTGCCAACGGCGTTCGCAAACCTGCAGCTACACAATAAGGAAATTAAATGGGTTTATTTATGTATTCCTGYATACAGGGAAGAAAGCAGCCTTTTTTCTTCTCCCCTCCATCTCACCTTCCCCTCTCACATACACACACTGTCAAGAAACATCGTCATAATCTGTCAGTACCACCAGCTCTTTTCAGTGTAAATAAGATCTACTGAAGTCTGAACTTGCTGATTACCTCTAGCAATCTCTTCTAGCATTACCTATTTCCATTTCTGTAATATTCCCCTGTTTACATTAATATCTTCTTTGCCAAATTAAGCAGTAAAGCTGACAGACATGGTTTACACAGCTCATGTCTGAAGCAACTGTGCGTACCAGCCTGAACAGCAAAAGTAAACTTCCCCCGGCATTTGTCAAGCTGTGACTGCAGCAAATATTAGTAGACTCAGACAAAGACTGTAGAAGGGATTGCATGCAGAGTAAGTACCAGAAACTTCTGAGACGTCTTTTTATATTGCATTCAGTCTCTGGATTATTTGCAAAAAAAAGATAAAGACAAAAGTAAACAAAGAAGACTAAGAGATAGAAAGATACTCAAACTTGTGATAATCCAAACATCTGCTTCTCATCAAGCCCTCTCTTGATATCAAGAACAAAGCAATATATTTAGTTAACAGTCACAAAGAAGTATATGTGTAAAAAAAGATTAATTTTGGAACCATAAAAACACATGAGGTAATGCATTTACCAGCTTGGTTAACCAGAGGGTCCATTGTGGGAGGTTTGCCAAGGCCTGGACGAAGTCCTGGAGTCGCACTRGTGCCTGGGGTTGGCACATCACCTCGAGGAGTTGGTGTGCTGGATTTCAGAACAGGCGTGCTGGCTTTTTCATGCTGGTATCATTAAACAAATTAAATGAGTATTATTTTTAATCCAGGCCATATTATACAATTTATCACAACAGCAGCTGGGATGCTGGGCACCCACTACCTAGTCCCTCAGCCAATTTTCATAAATCCACACAATGCTGACAACATTAACTTGTGAGAGAGAAATGCTGACCTTTTTGATTGCTGCCAAAATTAAAATAAGAAACATAGAAAGTTATTTTCCTCTTCTACTGACATAAAAAAAAATGCCTGAGCTCATTTTTGTWCACAAAAATACAGTACACATTACCAACTATTTTAGCTTTAAATTATTAATATCTCAATTTTTATTGGGCACACCAAATCTAACTACAAAAACAACATACCACTGTAGTTGACAGTATTAAAAACCACAACAYGAAAGTTACAGAGAATCAGATCAAATTATTAGTGATTCTGCAGCAAAAAGTTTTCAAGGAATAAAGCTTCATCGGAACAGTTTAACAAAAGCCTGAAGAACTTCTTATTGACTGTATAATAAGGCCACATTAAACCACAAGTTATTGCTCCTAAAAAACCCCAAACCAATGCTTAAGCAATTCTTGTTCTTTGTAATAAATTTACAAATCATTTGACAGAAATGTAGGAAAAACAAGAAATCAAAACAAAGCAGAAAATATTTCTGTGGAGGAAAGCTCAATAATAAAGATCTGGAAAAAAAAGTAGTCARTTTCAGCTTCAAACATTTACTGCCAGGTAATTTGTGCCACAAATTATTGCTGAAGAAAGGAGAGTTAGGTTTTACAAAAAAAAAGAAGATAATCTGGACCACAGACTACTACCCACCAGACCCATTTCTTTGGATTTAAGGGAAGTGGAACTTCCTGAAGAGGCTGTAGATGCTGGACTGCTGGAGGCATCCTTCTTCAGTAGGCGGGTTTTGTCTATACCATTTTCACGTGGTGAATGAGTGGGACTTGCCCTTGGGGAAGAAGGATCCTAAAACAATGGGAAGGGAAGAACAGCACAGAACCGTGTCATAAACTAGTACCTTAACACTACTAAGGAGTTTATGGGRAAAAAAAAAAACTAGAACAATTTAGCAGTAAGTGCAAATGACATTTCGTTATCTTTATAGAAAAAAAAAGCTGAAATCCCTTCATCATCTAGAGATGTAAATAAAGTCATATAATATGCCATCTGTTTTTATTTTACACTACATGTTATCATAAATTGTTTCCAAGCACAGACTTTGCAAAGCACACCTAAGTACAAACTAAAGCGAGTGTGGAAAACATGGTAAGAGCAAGGAAAACTAACAGTAACTACAGTAACTTGACACTGTTTTTATCACGTACATTCTCCATGCTCAGCTAGCGACAATAAACAGTTCAATAACCTCTTTTTGGCAGTAAAGACCTTGCTCATCTCTACCTTCAGAAGAAAAGATGCAAGCATGCCTTCACAGATTTCACAGAATATCTGGAATTGGAGGAGACCTACTAGGATCAAGTCAAACTCTTAAGTGAATGGCCTGTCCAGGAATGTTATATGCCATAATAGCTGTCACTTTTTTGCTAAACACCATCTGTAACTGTCTTGCATTCCTATCTACRGGAAAACTGAAATCATCTCCCAGGTGACTATTTTTCACTGTTCCAGAGGCACTTTCTGCACTTACTTTAAACTTGAAATAGCCAGCCCCATGAGTTACAATGCTATCAGAGCTTTGCAGGTTCTCCATGCTCCTTTGGCTCATAAGAATAGCACCAGGGAGAAATCACACCTCACAAAAGGCCACTACGTCTACTGACTGATTATTTCATTGTAAGCTGACCTTCTGAAAGGATTACTAAAATCATTAGTTGGATACCCATTTTTCTACTTGGCTGACATAATTTGTACACCTGGAGCTCCTGAAGGCACCTGGGGCTACTGAGGGCACTTCTCTACAGCTTCTCTCCCTGTGCTTTCCACTGAGCTGAAGAACCTCATTGCTACATTCAGGCTTTCAACATCACTGTATGAAATAAATGATGAGGAAAAGGGAACACTCATCCCTTCACCTTGATGCCATTGCCAAATCTCAGCCCTGGGGAAAAAGGAAGTGTCTACAGTCTCTGGAAAATCTTGTAAACAAACTTAATTCTAAAAAACAACATCTCTGGAAAGCTCTGTCTTTAACTTAGGATGTTAAAATACAAGCAGTTTTTAAAGTAATGTTTTAGTAACAATCCTACTATTAAATACAACATTAGATAAYGTCTTCCTTTTTCATTCGATGATAGTAACTTGAAAACCTCAGCCTTCCACATGCACTTCACCACAACCCTCTACACCACAGAGCAGCTGTGAAGTGTCAGAAMAGTGACTGCAGAGGGAACAGACCTGGACAAAGCAGAAGGAAAAACCGAGATGGCAGCCAGATAAAGCTCAGAGGAAGACATAGCAACTGCAATACTAATAAAAAGGAGAAGCTGTGAATATTTTAACATATCCACACACAGGATTATTTTTCTTCTAGCATCTAAATGTACTTTTCCTTTAACCTTTGGGCAAACGTCAAAACTACAAAAATGAAAAAAGTTACCTCATTGGATACATCTACAACCAAGTTATCGTCACTCTTGTCCCCATCACTGTCCTATTAAAAATAAATAAATATAGTGTTCATTTCAATTAGTACAATAAGAGCCCAGAGAGAAAGACTACGCATCTAGTCAGACATTTTTTGTTTTTCCTAAACAAAATAAAACAAAAAAAAACCCCAGCCTTTCATTAACTTATTAGCAATAGTGAGAACAGTTAAAACAGAAATACAAAACCTTATTTCTGCTACAGCAGTAAAAACCAAGTAAGGTAGTACTATTAGAAACACATCGATCAGACCATCACTTCAAGATGGTCCAAAACCCCTCCTAATTACCATCATAAACAGTGCKAACACTACTCCTAAAAGACAAAGGCACTCTGTTCATTCACTRATCTTGTGTTAATTTAGAGAAAGTACTGCTTGTGCATACCTGAAAAAAATACAAAAATAACCATATCTCAGGAAAATTGAGTTTTTTTGGCATGTTTGATGAATCATCTTCCTTAAAGTGAGAGTACCATTTTTCCCCTTTTCCAGAAAGGCAAGTTCTTAAATTAAAAGTTCTGGGGAAGAACAAACTTCAGAAATGCCAAGGCATTTCAACATTTCTGCCCAAGAAAACCAAAATACTTGGACATTTCTAAACAGAAATGTTCCGCTGCAGCTTGTCAAGCTGCATTTTGACTATTTCAYTTAGATCTATGTCCACCTGATCTGTTCTACTAATGACTGCTGTTACTCCAGTGTCTCCTGGTCCCTATCTCCAATGGAGGCCAGGATGCCCCAGCAGAAACACTCTGTGATGCACAGAGGTTCTAGGGATTTCCACAGTACAACACAGTGGTTCAATCAGAAGGCAAGTCCTGACTCAAAACCAAACAAAGAAATTAAGTGACTGTCAAAACTTTAATTTTTGTGGGAACAAGTTGGACATTTCCAATAAAAGTACTTTCAGTTAAAACATTCCCATGCAAAACAAACCAGACACACAAGATTGCTCAACTGTCCGCCATCAAAGTGTCTGAGCTTTGACACATAACACCAGATCATTCCTCTTGCTTCAGGCCGTGCTTTAAAAAAAAGCAAAACAAAACGAAACCACCCAAACCCAACCAACCAAAAAACCCCAAATCAACCAACCAACCAACCCACCAAAAAAAACCCTAGAAAACCCAACTAAAAAAAAAAAAAACCCAAACCAACATGTAGTTTCAACCCTTCCCTTCTGCTAACAGCCAAATCCTGCTCCAAGAATACCAGAAACATAATAGGGATCCAAGAGTGCCACTTAAGACAGAATGGCCACTCTATTTGCTACTCAGGAAGCTATCCAACTAACAGGTACAAACGAAGGAAATTAAAGCTTTGGCTCCAGTTATCTGCCACCTCTTGAGATGTATGAAGCAACCAGAGTGCAAGAATAAGTAAAAACACATTTGAGAATGTGGAGAACAGTAGGTGGATGCTTGTCTGTCAGAAATACCACTCTGGAGGAGGAGGGCAAAATTAGCTGCAAAGCAATGCTTAAGTGAACTCCACTGACTCTGTCATCTTAATAATCAGGAATTTCCTGGGATTATCAAAGGCATCTCCTGTAAATGTTATTGATGTCAGAAGATTGTCCTCACTAATAAAGCCACACAATGAAACTACATAGGTACTAACACGAAAATTAGTCAGAAGTCAAAAAGGGAAAGAAAATTCATTTTGCATTCCCCTTCCAAAAACAACAGTTCATACAACTCATTTATGCCCCTTTTGAAAAAAGCAATACTTCCTTGTCTCTACAATGGCCTCATCTAAAATGAACTCAAAATCAATAGTTCTGTATTTGCATAACTCGTGGATCTTTAAAAAAAATCATCAACAACATTAGGATAAATCCGGAACCTTCTAATATTTTTGCTTTGCTTCATTTTTTATTTTGATGCTGCCTTTAGCTGTGAAATTCATTTCAAACAAACAGCTGGCAGAAACACATTTAAAATGTGAAATAAAACAAACTGCTTTTACTGTGCAATGACATCCTTTACATTTCTGTACTGTAGAAAGACAAGAAAAAAAGCAAGTTTAGCTTTTACTTCCTTTTTTATCAAGAGTTGSTTAAGAATGACTCATCTTCAAATATTTAGAATGAAAAATGCCAATAGAATAGGAGACCCTCAAAGTTGAGGGAGTAACACGGGGAAGTTTGCCAAATACTTCTGTAATCAAAACATTATTATTAGAAAGTGGTGGAAATACAGCTTGTAAACCCATTAACAGCACTAAAATACCCAACAGCTACTCAAATATATTCTCCAAATGGAGAGAAATTAAAATTACCCTACCAAATACTGAGAAAATAAAGTGGCACCTAATTTTCTTTTGGGTTTCAGTAACCAAGAAGTCATTAGTGATCTGCATCACAGAAACCAGACCATTTGCCACATTATTGCTATGTCAAAGTACAGTATGTTCCATTAGATTTAAATTTTGCTTTTCAGTAYTCTCTGACACCAGTCCTAGTCTCTTAGGCCTGTTCAAGTATCATCCTGTGATTTGGCTGAGCATTTAGACTTGGAAACCTATGTGAACCTTCTGAGGTTCACATATACTGCTGTACTGAAATGTCTCTTTGAAACCAAGCAACAAGCAAGCTAGTAAAACATGCAGAATGCAAAACTGCAAACTTCCAATATTTCAATTTATTTTCTGTTTAAATTGCCATATAAGCCAAAAGTAAACTTTATAAGTTGGTACAGCCTGGCAGCACAGGTAAATTACAACGGTAAGTATAACTCAGCAGGGTAACAGCCAGTTATCATGAAAATTCACCAAACCCCTCTCAATAACAAAATCCTCCATTTCAAACAAACCTGCTGTTTCTAGACTAGTCCAGAAAGAATGCCACTCAAACTCTGAGAAATGCCCCAGAACACACGTGAATCCCAATCAGTTGTTGCTATTGAGGACTATTGCTTAACARTATCCCAAACTACTGAGTCACTACTCTTCCCACAACTTGAATAATGGTCTCTCTGGCATATATACTCATGTACTACTTCAGTCATAGGAAAGTTGCCTTGCTCTTCACAGCTCTTTAACTCCTCAGACAAGCACAGTATGTGCAAATAAATTAATCATTTCTTTGACACAGATTTGCTTACATAGTGGCTGGAATCCTTATCATCCACCTTTCTCTTTTTGATGTCATTGGCATATTCAGGGCCATTCCTGCGTTTATCTGTGCTTCGAAGACTGTCTGGGACCAACAGAGAATTACTCTGTAAAGACAAAAAACAAGGTCAATCAAAAATTCCTTTTAGGATTCCCTCATATATTCTTAAGAGTTCAAATTGATGTGATAAATGCTTTAGAAATGTGATACCTACTTAGTCTTTAATTCAATTTAATTCGAAATAAAGTCCTCCAGGCAAGCATGTACAGTTTCACGCATTCTAAGAAGCTTGGCTTTTCATTGTTCATCTTATCAAAAGTTTAGTTCACTTGTCAGTCACCATCTATTTAACTAATTAATTCAACTGAATTTATTGTTTAGGAGAAGCAGGCTTGCTGTTTATTCATGAGCAAGTAACAACTATTTTATTATTTTTTAATATTCAGATTCCATACAATAAAAGAGATTTATTACACATAATCTGATTGATTAGTCACTTTTAGAATATCATAAAAAGATAAGGCCATGGTGGATCTACACCTGCAAGTATGGACAGACAAATATCAGTTTGCTTTTAATGCTTAAAATAGCAAGTATTTGCTGTATACRGTTACACATATTCAATTGTTAGCTAGAGTAAACTCCAATTGGATTCCTCAACAAATGTATTGCAAACAAAGATCAAATATTTTTACTTCCAGCATAACATTCACCACTAGTGTGAAATTAAGGCTAAAGTGTTGTTTAATCAGACTTGATCTGAAAAACTGAGGCCAACACACACACACAAAAGACAAAAGCAAAGACTAATCTTTTCCTCAAACGACATGGACTGCTTTCATTCATGCTAAGTTATGCTAAGTACAAACTGTTGACCCAAAGAGCATTTTAGACATTTTTCAGTCACATGACAATTTGACATGCCTGTGATTCCGGATTCCCATCTCCATCTCAGTTCCAGCTAAAGCATTAAAATGTGTTACAATGAGTTCTTTTAAGTGCAGGATTAGCATATGCAAGAGGGCAATTTGTTCACTGATGTGTTAATGCTGAGAACAATACTGAATGAGTTGAGAAAAAAAATCTCCTTTCACAAAGACCTGGTAAGCCTAGATCCTAAAAGCCAAGTACATGCTTAGATAAATAAATATAGGCTCACATAAATATATAAGTAAACATGCTTTCACATCCAYACACATATCTCTCTCAAGAGAAAGGTGTAATACTGACATGCACTTCAGTGAAAGCCCTCAAAGGACATATTTAGATGTACTCAAGAGACAGAGATATTTACTTGTAATATATCATAAACATACACTAATAGCCAGTGAACTGTGCACTGAAGAGCTTCCCCATTAAAATCTGAAGACATCAAGGTATTTTTGCTCAGACACAAATGTTTAGCCCCAAGGAGAAGGACAACGAAACAGGGTACATAAGGCAATCTGAATCCTCTTTTCCCTAATTCAGAAGCTGCACTTTAAAGCGAACTCTAAGCTCTTTTATTCATGACTATTCAAGCTAAACAAATGCCAAAGGGCTTACATAAAGCATATAGGAGGGTCTATTGAAATTCAGTATAAAGAAGCTCAAAATAATGTCTTTACAGAAATGTTTTGTAGCTAAAAGGTGGGCTTGTTGGATCATTGAACTAATTGCCTTGACAAATACAGTCGGAATTTAACCCCTTATCTCCTACCAGATGGACACAAATTCAGGGATTCGCTAGTCTGGAAACCATTAAAATGTTGAAAATGGGTTTTAATTTCGAATCCATAATGTTTGTAGTAGTAGAAACATCTTAAGAAGCAGTAGAAACATCTTAAGAAGTAAGGAGTCAAATCAAATTTGACCAGAATGTTTTCCTCTTAAGGAGGAAAGTCTTCTAGTCAAGAGATACTTTCCCTAATAAAAATAATTTAAACTGCCTATTTTACTACTGAAGAATTTAGAATAATACAACTCAAGCAAATGCAACAAAGAGAATAAAGTCAGTTCCTCATTTAATTTTCCATAAAGAAAGTGTAAGTAGCAAAAAGGTGGCAAAGGGGCAACAGCTGGAAAAAAWTCGGTAATGCTGCTATTTGGAGTTACAGCTTGCAGTTTTTGACAACCTAYAGGTTTAACTACAATAGCTATTTTTTTTTTATTTAGTCTACCTAGACAACGTTGACAATATTTTATACTGTTAGTCTAGCAGAATTTCAAAGCTGTGAAACACACCTAGGAAATCCCAGCTCCCACTGTCCTAAATGCCAGGCAAAGATTATTAGATTTGTTTTTTTCTTCAAAAGACTGATGCATGTAATTATATCACAAGCCTATTCTGCAAAACATATCCCCTATGGTCATATTTACACCACCTTTCCATAACTTACCACATTAATTTAAACCACTGTTCTCTTTGATCAGAGCATCCATGCTAGAGTTGTAGACCAGATCATTTCCCAATAATTAAACCAGAAGCTGCAAATAAGACTGTGCTGTTTTTATGGCAAAATCTATCAGTAAACTCAAAAAATAAGTTCCTATTTTTGCTTCCCATAATAGTTCAAGAAAATTCTAACAACTGTGACTAAAAGGTAAAGAAAAAAAGCTTGCTACTGTAAGTCACTATCATAATTGAAACCACCAAATATATAAGATTTCATTCAACAATGTGAAAATATGAATATTTTAAAGTAGTGCAATTGGTAAATGCAGAACACTGAAGAACAAAATCAAATAAAATTAAAAAAAAAAACTTTTTAAGAGGATCATATAAGCCTTGGACTATTGATATGTCTCACTCATGTAATGTTAAGACTCAGGAAACAGTGAAGACAGCATACTAAAAGCCATCTTTTCTCATTTCAGCTCTGATAGAGTTTCTATTTGCTGTATGTCCACTATCAAACAGGACCAGCCAGAAAACAGCAGCAACAGCTTCACAATATTACTCTACTTATTTCTCTTTAGGAGAAGCATTCTGCTAGTTCTTCTATCAGGTCAACTAACAATTAACTTCTTTTCAAAAGTAGGACAAGAATTTTTATTTTGGCTATAATTTTTTTTTAATAACTCTACAGAAATTTTCAATTGGTACTGATCTTCAATAATAATCAGTTTATGTAAAAAGGGCAAAAAGACACATACATGCATAGTTGATATCCTAAAGAGAAATCCATTTTTATTTTATCTTAATTTCAACAGATTAGGTACATAACTGAAGATATTTCTTGCTTTCATACTTAGAGTTCAGGTTTTTAAGGATTATCAATGCAATATTTGCAAATCATGAATCTCAGATCAGAGCAAGTGGTCAAAATCAGTTTTATGTGTTCTCCTTTTCTTTTGATAATTTGCTTCATATACATGAAGCCCTTTTCTTCAAATAAGTCCCAAAAGATAATGAAAAGGTTAACRTAGCAGAATTACCAGACCACATAAGGGCTGTATAACAGGCAGCTTGTGATCCTAAAGCAACTCTGCTGCCAGCAAAGGTTAAATACTGAAACCACCAGAAGGCAAATGTGAAACAAAAACCTAGTCACTGTGCACAGAAAGAAGGCAGGTTCCCTACCAGGAATATAATGCACATTATTCAAATGCACCTCTCTGACTGCCATAGAGTTCCCCACAGGAACCACTTCCAAACCTCAAGCATGTGTGCCAGAGGTACGGGCTGAGAGCACACAGTATCTCATTTAGTCCCACTTATAGTACAGCACAGACAATTCATGCAGAATAGTACATACAGAACTGACCATTGACTTTATGCTGATCATCACAGCAATTAAACAACAACATTTACATTGCACTTGTGCCCATGATTCAACTACACCTGGTCCCAAATAGTATCTTCCCTAGTACTGGGCCCCCCAGCCCTCTCACTGCCCTCTCCCCCAAAGGCGCACACACACAGCGGCTTGCTCTGTGCTTGGTCATTCCCCGACTCACTGTCCATCCATGCCAAGGACAGCCACCACAGCCAGGTACCACAGCTGACAATTTAGGCTTGCCTGCACTGCTCAGCAGAACCTCTGAGCTTATGGGACCATGCAGGGGACGTCTGTCCTGCCACTGCACCACACCCAAGTGCTATCTACAGACACACACACACAGACAGGAACAGTCTGAGTAGGCAAAGCAGGAACAAGTCTAAGAACTGCACCCAAAACATCAGTTGCTCATTTTCAGTACTCACTGACAGGAATACAGTAGATGCTGGAAGATTTAATATCCCCCAGAAAGGCAAAAGAAGATTGTACTCAAAGCTACCCTACTCCAGAATCATTAACTTCAATTTGTTCAATACGCTYATTGCAAACACACATGTCAACAACCCAAAAGATGACTTATAAAGAGAGTAGGTTTTGTGTCAAAACTACTGGTCATGGAAAGCTACTTGACTTCACCTTCTTTTCAAAAATCATTTTAAGTTATATTAATTTTACAATCAGAGGACATTAACAAGGAATAATACTTCTGTTGATTACAGTATTTTCTAGCTAATGCTCGTCAGAATTAGGGTACCCATAAAAATTTCTGCCAGACCATCCCAATCCCCTTTTGCTGCCTTCCATCAGCTAAAACTAAACTGCAATGCAGCAACCCACAGCTCTTGTGTATGAGGAATCTCTGCTGAAGCTTCTTGGTGGTTTAGAGCCATGCTTTCTTCACGACGTCCAAGAAACATACTTGTGCTACACTGATCAGCATCCTACACGTCACATAACAACTTGTATGATMTTTTTCCCACTTATACAAGAATTAAACCACAAAACAAAACTGCTCATAATATCAGCACTCAGTTGTTCATGCCCTGCTTCTCCAAGACTGGGAGATGAAGAATAGCATAGACAGCTCAGGGCATGGAATATTTTCCTACTGTAGGAAAAGAGCATTTGCTTTACAAAACAATAGCAGCATTTAGGGTTAACAATGAAGGTAAAAAATGCCCGGGAAAATTTATGAATATTTCCTAGGTCTTAGAAAATAAACTCCRTATTTTTCATGAGGACAAATATAAACTAATGTAAATCTTAAGCACACAATGAAGTAAGATTTCACTGTCTACAAATTACTACTGTTACAACAGAGTGCATCAAAACATTTGCATTTCTGTTCTATCCAAACAGGATTCTAGAACAGTGGGGAGACACGTGATAAATGAACAGCTACRAGTTTGAAAAATATTGCCAATATGATTCCTGGAAAAAAAAAATGTGAACATTAAAGTTATTTTGTATTAATTTCTCTCAAAGCTTTCAGTTTCAGTTGCAAAACTTGATTTCTTTGTCTGGCTTCACTACCTGTAGCCAGACTGTGCCACATTAGTAGGGATGCCTGCATTTGCACAATAAAACGAAGCCAATTTGGGACAGTTGGAGATAAATCAGCCAAAACCCAACAACCATTACTCATGTAGTCCACCATTTAAATTTGAYGAAGTATTTTTAGCATTCAAGTTAAGTAAGTATTATTATCACTCACTTATATACTACACAAAAATGCATTTACCAAAAAACTCTTTTTCATTTTACTTTTTGGAACTTGAGCTAACATATGAAAGAAGAAAGTAGCCCTTGCTATTTAGATATAGCAAAAGTACTTAAACTGGACAAAATAAAAAAATTATAAAATCACACCTTTATGTTAATTTATAAATAAAATAATTTTAGTGCATTCCTAAACAAACAATACAAAAAAGCTCATAACTGCTTATTTACCTCAGGCGAGTTAAAAAAATAAACCCAAATCTAATTTAAAAATTAATATGCTCAAATATGTCACAGTATTATTTAACCCAAAGTTATGTTACAAAATTCAATATTAAATTAAACTGTCATCACTAAATTCTAATTTTTCAAACTTTCACATTTAAAGYTGTTAGATTCTAGTCATAGTGCTCAAAGGCCAGATATATTCAATGGAAATCATATTGTAGAACTGCACAGTAATACCAAAGAAGTACTTTCCACATAAAGGAAAATGTCCTTAATAAACCTGAGAATTTGTAAAATCCCACCTGAAAATTATTTCTACATTTACAGTCATTAATAATTTTAAGCAAGCTGAAATGAATGCTTCTTGCTTAGCAATCTAAAATTAAAAGACCACTGCAAAAGACATGCACATAGCTTCCAGTAAATAACTGTCAAGCAAGCCTTGAATATACATTAAATATGCAGCAATAAAAATTAGAAGTTTAGAACTGTAAAGTCATCTGTCAGATAACTTTTCCTACTTCTTGTCTTTTTCAATTGAGGAAAGGAACAAAATAGAGCCCAAATTCACCTATGACATAAAAACAAAAGTAGCTTTGTTCATTGAATTGACATAAAGTTGCACATGACCATCTCTAACACATTAATACAGGAATATCACTCAAAAAAAAMCAGTATGAAAAGCTGCAACAAAGTAGTTGTTTGAGGGCTTTTCAGAGAAGACCAATTCTATTACAGCTTGTAGGGAAAAAATTAACACCATAGAAGTTTTACCTGAAGCTCAAATTGAGCAGTAATGACATTAGCAAGGTTTAAACAGACGCAGTTAAAAACTTCCTCCTAAGTCCAAACACTATCGTGACACATTTAAAATTCTCATATTTAAATTTCTCACCTGTTYTCCAACTCTAATTCCTGAAAATCCTAGAGGGAAAAAAAATCTTAACTCGGGACAGTATTTTTACTGTATTTGCAATTTCAGATGATTTGCAGCTTCATCCCCCCTTTCTGCTGCCAATAAGCAAACTAAAATTCATGTTTGCCTAAAAGCATTCTACTCAGAAACAAAACTCCTCCACACAGTCCATCAAATGAATCATCTGGTGTTCTGTATAAACCAAGACATATCCTAACAGAAAACACATATGCCTAGCATCATGAAAATGACTAAAAGGAAGACAAAACAGACAAACAGCATAACATCTGATTATTACATTATTGGAAATGGAAACAGCAGGAATGTTGGTACTTACTGTGCCTGGCTCTCTGTCTGCTCCCGCAGTAACCAAGAAATGGACAGACATGCCCGTTCAGACACAGAGGCAAGAACAGAAATAAAAAAGGGGGGAAAAAAATTAGAACACAAGCCACAAACAGTTTTAAAATGGCTTTTATTTATATAAGTCATTGCACATTCCTAATACAGTGATTTCCTGAAAATTACAGTATTTTGTAAACATGATTTACAGTTTAACCATACACAAAGCCTAGTTTTATTTCATGACAGAATAAATTATTTTCTTCTCAAAAATTAGTCAAGTGCAATTTTGCCCAATATTTAACTGAGTACTAGAATTTAAGCTTACGAAACTAAAGTAACAGATGCAATTATCTAAATCCTTTGTTTGAACACATTCACTTCAAAATTTAACTTCTTTTCCCCCCTACCTTCCCASCCACCCATTTAACAACATTACTTTCTTAGAAAAAAATCACCATTATGCAGTTTAACAATTTTCCACAATATGGTGCAGGCCACTGCTATTACAACTAAGCATTAACCAGGATGTCAAAAAGCCCTGCAAAGTATAGAGCAGGTGACACCTAGTGATCCCCTTTTAAAATATTGAAAAATTCCAAGCTGAATTTTGTTTCAGTGGTATATATGCAGACATTTTAAAGTTTGCCAGCAGTTTTTTCTCATTCTATGTAACTCGAACTCTTTAGAGATCCACATAATTTGCAGCAATGCGCAAATCTGACAATGTCCTAATCAGGCCTGCCATGCCTCTCACCTCTGTGGTGGTCTGCATCGTGATGCTTCTTGTCATCTTTTATTGCCAAGTGAGACTGCCCACCCAGAGCACTAGAAAGGGCAAGAAGGCCAGCACTGCTTCCAAGAGGAGGGATTCCTGGAGGCTGAAGTCCTGATGGATGTGGCGTTAGAGGCACTGGAGGTCCATGGCCATGGGAGAGATGCTGAGCCTGCAACTGCTGCTGCTGTTCCAGCCGTATCATCATCCCCAGAAGAACAATGTACAGCACATAGTATGGGAAGGATAAGGCAGAAGTTTGGTTAATTACTGAGAATCAATAGGGGATTTTGACATTAATTTCTCCTTAATCTAGTCTCTCCCTGTTAACGCACCATATACTGCATTATATCATTGTAAGTGACTTCTGTGACAAGTCTGCTCATGTCCCATCACCCAAAAAGGCTCACTGGGTACTTATCTTGCAGCCTGTGGAATAAGTTCAACAACCATAGGTTGTTTTGGGCAGCTATTGCCTGCCACAACATCACTAGCAACAAAGTACAGCAGCTGAGGACTCAAATACCTCTCACTTTCTTTAGAAAGGCTTATCACTGCTCTGGAAGAAAAGTTTTGGTGACAAGATTGATTTAAATTCACACCACTCTCTTTACCCAATTTGGAAACAGCAAGTAAATTTGTATTACGAATATTAAAAAAAGGTAAAAGATATACCTAATTTCATATTTAGTGGAGTTAAATTTGCAGTTCATTCTAGCCAAAGTTTTTAGGGGAAAGAGGGGGAATTATTCATGACCTAACACTATGTTTAGGAAGCAGCTTTGAGCTTAATATCAAGGTAACATAGATAGCATGGGATTCTTAACAAAAAACATGGTATTAATGAATTAAAATACCTTCAACTGCTTTAAAAGGAGTTTGCAAGATCAAAATCATAATGAATGGACATACAACTCTGTAAGCAACCTGTGAAAAGTACCTGTAAGCAGTTTTAGAAACAGAGCTTTTAAAACAGAATTCCTTCCCAATAGTTTGAATATTAAGGTATTTTCTAGTTAAAACTTTCATAGTTTTATTATTGTTCACCAGGTTCAGCTACCTGTTTAATTTGTCCAAAATGCTCAGCACAGGTATTTTTCAAAAATGAAGCTCCAAAAGCATCTTTATCTTAGCATCTTTAGCTCCCGTAATCTGCTGAAGGTGAACAGATTTTCCACCTCTCTCTCCTGCTTCCTTATAAAGGAACRGAAGACAGAACTATCCTCTCCACCCTGGGCACTGTCCACTATCCCTCTGGCCAAGGCAGATTCCAAGAAAAAGCTAGAGTACCATCCAATTCATGGGACCAAAAAGGAGACAGAGAAACACATGTCCAAACAGGATGAATGCAAGTTTAACCAGGTGAATGCCAGCAGTCCCGTGAGAGCACGCAAAATTGTTACAGTGGCTGCTGATAGCTACTGAAATCACACCTAGACTGCAGCTTACAATATTTCATCCATTACTCAAAAAAAAAACTCAACTCAAAATAAGCAAAAGTATTTTATCTGTTTCCAGATAAAATTGCAAAGGCTTTTCAAGACAAACTGTCAACAATACCTGTATAACATCTACTGGCATATGAGTGAATTTATTTATCACTATTTATTTATACATATATAACTACTGCACTCCTACGGTTTTGCTTCTCATAACCCCATCCCACGACATGCCTTGAGCTGTTACCAGCTCTTCACACCATGTATCAGGAATCTATTTTCAAGTGCTGCATAAAAAGCCTGGCTCGTCTACACTTCCATACACACATCGGATCACCACACTTTCTAGTATGCAAGAGAGGTACAAGAGAAGTACTTCTCATTCTTCTAATTTAATGTGTCTACAACAACACAAAAAGTAACATTTTGAAGAAAGCATTAAGAATTGTTTTTATTTTAAGTAAACAATAGACTACTTTCTGCAATATCAACTAGTTACTGCTAGCAAAGATTCCCTTCAGTGAAGAACTAAAAGTAAAGAGCACTGTAAAATTTGACAGGACTGCAGGAGTTTGGTTTGGGTTTTCTTTTTTTGTTTGTTTTGGTTTTTTGTTTGTTTGTTTGGGGTTTTTGGTTGCTTTTTTGTGGAGAGTTTTTTTGTTTGTTTGTTTTTTTGTTTGTTTTTCTGGTTGTTGGTTGTTTGGGGGATGCCTTGTTTGTTTTTTGGATTCAGTCTCTAAAGACATCCCTCTTCTCCCAGACTTTATGGATAAAGACTTCAGTAGTTTCTAGCACTTTTCCTCAAAACACGAGATAATCTGATATTTTGGTAGCCTCTCTCAGAGCTGGTTATTTAGTCACCTCCTTCCCCATTGACCTCTTCTGCCAGGTCAGTCATCTGCATTCTAGCACTGAGAAAACATGGATCAGCAGCGCTATGCAGCATCGTTGGCATTGGTCTTACTTGTCCCCAGCTGCACTAGCACCCTACATTATCTAGTTTYGGTGCACAACTGCCTAAGAATAAAGAGCGATTTATTCCTTCCAAAATGGTTTCATGGAGAAAAGCTTCCTCCGTTCTCCCGACAGCAAACTCAAATTAGCTTCTTTTGCAGTGTGACCATGGGAAGGCCAAAATGGGGAACAGAAGTTAAATTGTTTCCATTCTTGTCCCCACTCCTTCATGCAGGAGTGCATGAAGATAACCCTTATTCATGTCTCTCCTGCTTGGTTTAATTAGCAAACAAGTTAATCCATTTGATATCAGGAAGCACAGGTTACCATTTTAAGAACTGTTAGGGGCACATAGCCTAGCATTTCCCTGGCTCTGGTTTGTAGCCTACACGCCCCGCATTTTCAAAGTCTGAGAAACAGATTAATGTCCTGTGAGAGGTTCTGAGAGCAGGAGGGCAGTGTCCTGTGTGCTTGGTGGTACTGCACACAGATAGTGAGGAGCAGTGGCCAGGGGCAAGGTGTGGTTTGACAACTAAAAAAGCTTTGCAAAGCTGCTCTGCACGTCTTGGTAGCTTTCCAAATGCTTACTTAGGGACACAGTACACAAAGATCCATAAATAYGGCACTACATGAAACTGATTTGAGACTGAAACCCTGATCATGGTCTTCAAGCCACAAAAGTTATGTCACGATTTCATGTTTATTATGTGAGGCTCAGTGCCGTTTACGACTTTAGTGTACTGGCTTACTGCTTATACATTACTTACTCATAACAGGTTTAAAGTTCTCCYTAAGAGATGAGGGATCATCCACAAAGATGAATCTTCCCAGAAGTTTAAAAAAGTTATTATTATTCTATTTTAAAAACTTTAATTTTTAAAAGTGTATGGTATTATCTTTGTAGAGGATGTAAAAGGAATTGTGCTGCACACAAAGGAAGAAACTAAAGACCAGGGAGAGGGATAACAGCAGTGTTCACCAGATGCATTCAGTAACTAAACATTTGCCATAGTAGATCCTACAAACAATTATGTTATGCATATAATCACTTTCCCATCACTTCAAAGACACTAATGCCTGCTCTGTAACCTTTTAAGAGCTTAGCAGCAGTGAGATATAAAATGGAGTAGGTTGGCAGCAGTATCATGGTCTACTAGGCATGTTCATTAGCAGTTAATTAAAAACTAGACATCTGCCATAAGAAATGTGCTCAAAAAAGGATGAGTAACAGGTCTGTCTTAGTACCAATTATTATCATTACTTGCAGGGCAAAGTCTGTGTCCACTTTCAGAGGAAAGTGGGAAGGTAAAGAAGAGTGCAATGATGCATACTTAAGTGACTGCACTAAGATAATTAGCCACAGCACTGATTCTAAAAACATCAGTAGTTCACCCACCATCTTGTTGCAAGCCCAGTTCTTCGTATTTGCAAAGTGAGAAAAGATATTACAAACGCTTATCATTGTACTGTTTAGATGTAGGTTTTATTGCCTCAGATTTTTTTCTCAGCATCTCCATAACCAAACCATAAAGACCCAAACCCTGGCATATAAAACCAAGCATTTGTGTCCCTGAGCAAGCACTTCTTAACAAATTTAAGGCAGTACAGCTTTTTACCTCCAAAATTCTAGGCAAAGTCTAGCTCTAAAGACATCTTTAATCAGGACTTAAAATGTGGAATTACATTTTCAATTTCTGGCAAAGACTTCCAAAGACAGAGTTAGTGTGTCTGTGAAACAGAGGTCCTATAATTAAACAGTTACAAGTCTCCTTTACTGGTCTCCTTACAATGCTCCTTGCTCAGAGAGCACAAGCTCCTACAATCCCACTTCTCACCTTAAAGCAGCTCTGTTGAGATCAAAACCACCTAATTTTACTTAAACACCTTTTTTACTCAAATACCGGTATTTAATTTCTATCATTAAAAAGAGTATTGCTCTGTTCTTAAACAGAACAGATGTGCAAGGTACTTTGCAGTATCTGTTGACAAGCACCAAATTAAAAATTCAGATGTGATTGCAAATGAACAGAAGAAAAAAGGTTATGCATAGTCCCAAACTACAATAGCTGTCTTCTCTTCTGCTCTTCTAAATAAACGCTTGGAAGCAGAATTTTTTTTAGAAATCTTATCAGCACTAGCATCAGTAATACTATCAACAGATTCCCCTAAGATCCACAGAGGTGYTCTGAAAAAATATCTGGGAAATATGTAAGTAATTAAGATGACACAACAGGAAAGACTGGCTGATATACAGGACAGCTGTGTTAATGTTCACTGGAAGAATGGACTCACTGGAATCTCATGAAGTTCAACTACCTCATGAAGGACAAGTGCCATATCCTACACCGGGAGAAACAATCCCATATCCTGATAGATGGTGGGGTCTGCACAGCTAGAAAGCAGATTTGCAGGAAAGGTCCTTCCATACCAAACTGCATGATCAAGCAGCAATGTTCATTTGTGGCAAAGTAGGTGAATTACATCCTGGGCTGAATTAGATGAAGCATTGCCAGCAGGTTTAAGCAGGGGATCCTTCTCTACTTAGCACTGTTGAAACCACAGATGGATTGCTGTGTCCAGTTCTGGATTCCTTCTTRCAAGAGACATGGAGAGCATCCAACAATATGGCTACAGATGGTTAAATAGTGCCAGTTCCCTCAGCCCATCCTCACACGACATACCCCAGTCTCTTATCTTAATACTCCATCACTGCATGGCCCAATGACAAAACAAGAGCCAATGTGTACAGGGTAAACACAGGAGGTTCATCCTGAACACCAGAACACACAGATTTTTGACTGAGCCCTTGCACAGGCTGCCCAGGAAGCTTTGGAGTTTCCACCCTTGAAGACACTCAAAAGCCATATGGACATAGTCTTGCATAATTGCCTCTAGGACGCCCTGTTTGAGTAGGGCCAAGTAGATTAGATGACCTCCAGTGGTCCCTTCCAACCTTACCAATTTCACGATTCTCAGACTGCAGAATACAGAAWGCCTCAAGCTACAAGGAACCATAATGGGTCATCAGCCGAAGACAGGTCATCAGAGAACACATGGCACAGGATTGCATCCAGGCAGTTCTTGAGTATCTCCAGTGAGGGAGACTTCAAAACCTCTCTGGACAATCTGTTCCAGTGCTCGGTCACTGCACAGTAAGGAAGTTCTTCCTCACATTCAGATGGAACTTCCTGTGCATCAGTTTGTGCCCAATGACTTTTGTCCCATAGTTTGGCACCACTAAGCAGAGCCTGAATCCATTCTCTTGGCACCCTCCCTTCAGGTACTTCCAGACACTGATGGGGTCCCTTCTCAGTTGTCTCTTCTCGAGGCTAAACAGGCCCAAATCTTTCAAAGCCTTTCCTCACAAATGAGATGCTCCAGTTCCTTAATCATCTTTGTAGCCCTCCTGCTAGTGACAGACTCTGTGCCAATTGTTACTGCTTACCCTGCACCAATTGTTACTGCTTACTGTTGTCTCCCTGTTTAAACAAGTTTTCAAAAAATGAGTCAGGTACTGCTGTAATTTCTTAATTTTTTAATTAATTCTTCTGAAATATCTGTTTATTTTGGTCAATTTGGTTTCTYTGCTTCCTCATCTTCTAAATCCTTTATTCTGATGGAAAGAAAGCCACAGTAAACAAACTTGAAAGTGCCCACAACTGCATGTCTAGCTACCAAGAAGCCAAGAATATGGTTTCGTAGAAGTTGTTTGAAAACTATCCTTATGTGAACAAGCCACAGAAGTGCCTAATGTGGGAAGAGAATGTCCCTTCAGAAACAAAGAATAGTGTCTTCAGCAAGTCTCTTCCATCTATAAACCACATGAAATGTCATTGTACTAGAGAAATTTAGGTCCATAAAAGGACAATATTGGCAAAAGCTATTCAAAGCTATATAGCTCACACATACAGAACTTGTGTGGCAGTGGCATGATTATTTAGAGGCCCAACTGTCCCATGGGTAAAATCCTGCTCCTTTTTACGCTTTATTAAAGAAGATGAATAGGGTAATGTCTTGGGGGGGGATCTTAACACTGATTTTCCATTCCCACAAAAAAGAGCAAACAAAAACCCACAATTTACTAGGAAGAGAATCTATGCCAGAAAGCAAATATCCAAGTCAGGAAGTAGATGCAAGTAAACTCAAGTTTGTTAAATTTCTGAACAGAAAGTTCTTCAAAGTTTTTCCCATTTCCTGTGTTTGCTTGCTCAAACAACACAAACCTCACTAGTAACTATCAACTCCACAACAGCTTTTGCTAAGCAATAAAGGGTTGCATAAATTGCCTCTCACAAAACAGAAAACTATACTGGGATAAAGGCAAATTGTCACCCACATTCCCCAAACAGTTCTTGTATTTACAACTTAATTTCAGCTATAAGGGTAACTGAAATAAGGTAGAGAAGTTAATTTCAGTGCTCCACTGATACAGTGATTATAAGTACACTAAGCCCTTGTATCACCTTAACTATTAAAAGACAAAAATTCAGATACAGGAGATCCAGCAATAAAGTTATCCATGAAGCTACTTCAAATCATCACCAGGTCTAGTTGGMAGCTTGGCATTAATGATGTATCCCAAGATTCAAAATAACCCTAGTATTGTTTAATTTATTCATCAGTGACTCGCACAAGGGGACAGATGTCTCCTCATCAGGTCACTGTGACACAGAGTGGGAGCAGTGGTCGATACCCAGAGGGCTGAKCAGCCCCTCAGAAGGGCCTCAACAGGKGGAGAGATGGGCAGAGAGAAACCTTCTGAAATTCARCARAGGCAAATGCAGGGTCCTGCACTGGGGAGGARCAGCCCCAGGCACCAGCACAGGCTGGGGCTGATCTGCTGGGAAGCAGCTCTGTGGRGAAGGACCTGGGGGTCCTGGTGGACAACAAACTGTCCTCAAGTCAGAGATCTACCCTGGTGGCCACAAATGGTGTGTTAGGAAGAGCATGGCCAGCAGGTCAAGGGAGGTGATCCTGCCTCTCTGCTTAGCCCTGGTAAAGCCTTAACCTAGTCAAGTTATTAAGGTAATTAGAGAAATGGAGCACCTCTGTTGCAAGGAAAGGCTGAGAGAGCTGAGCCTGTTCAGCCTCAATAAGAGAGGACTGAGAGGGAACTTCATCAATGTCTGTCAGTGCATGGAGCCAGGCTCTGCTTGGTGGTGCCAAGCCATAGGACAAGAGGCAATGGGCACAAACTGATGMACAGGAAGTTCCACCTGAACATGMGGAAGAACTTCCTTACTGTGAAGGTGAATGAGAACTGGAACCGGTTGCCCAGAGCGGTTGTGAGCCTCCCTCACAGGAGATATTCAAGAACCATCTGGACACAATCCTGTGCTATGTGCTCTAGAACAAACTGGCTTAAGCAGGGAGGCTGGACCAGATGTCCCCACATGGCCCCTACTAATCTTACCTATTCTTTGAATTTGAATCTGTACATGTATTCCTTAGATTGTATTCTAAAATATATTCTATTTTTTCAGAGGTATTTTGATTTTTTTCAATGTGAAGGGGAAAAAAAAAAGTCTTCCAGCACCAGTAACATTTTGGCCGCTATTAATTACATGACTAGTACCAACACACACAGTATTTTTGCTGAATTACAAGATCCTATTTTTAAATTGTATTACTGTAGTTGGTTTTACACCCACAGAACTGAGGAACTTCYTCAATGTTTCCCAATATAATTTAAAAAAAAAAAATTAAAATTAATATTCAAGGGCAGCTTATTAACCATTGATTAGTTTCCAAATTACCACTGCACATTGCAATGAAGAAAGGACTCTTATCTTTCCCTTAGCATAAATCTGAGCAGCAACTCTTATCTTTGCTGTGCCTTCCTGTCTTACTGTAAACAGCTAGGTTTCACTGCCTTTCCTTCTGGCATCTTTGAGGGMAAGCCCAGGCACCAGAATTAGAAAGATAAGAGATAATACACTTCAAATCACATTCAGAAACAGTAAGTGACAGATGTGGCTGACCCCACCCAAATGATTTGTCACCGCACCCAGTGAATAAGCCCATCAGCTGTTTTTCCACTAAAGTGATAAGCAATTAACTATTTAACAATATTTTAGCAATAATTCTTAAATGGCAGGATTTCTAACATCCCGTTGACATGGAGGGAATAATGACATAGCACTGCCAGTATGACCAGTGTTTTCACCAGAGTAGGTCTGATTAGCAGCCTCTCTACACTGTGGATCCTCTGCGGATCATCCCACCCCACGCGGGCAGAGCCCTGCAGCAAGGATGCAGGTCATCACCAACAGATGGAATTCTTCCAGTTCAGTGACATCTTCTCCTCAAGGTGCATTAACCTCCACTGGTATAGCTGCACCCACACAAAGGCTTTTGCTGACAGAAAAGGGTCTTCTTCCTCCCTCTGTGCTTTTAGGCACTCCAAGTCAACCTAAAACTCTGTAGGYTGTACCATGTGCAGACCCACTGAAGCACGAGTAGAGCTTGTACCAGCAGCTACACTGACAATGCRACAAGCAGCCCGCAAACTAAAGCTGCCCTTTTGCTAGTATAACCTTTTGTGTACGTACAAAAACCATGTCTATACRACGTAAACAATATTTTACATCTTAATATTCCTTAATACCCTGTTGCATATGACTTATACTATATATTATACATACTGCTCCATATGTGTTACACATACATTGACTGTTCATACTTTTATGTAAAAACATAGATCTTTGATGTGTTTGAACATATAGTAATTGCTCTAAAAATGTGTATTCCAGGGCTGGTTTAAGACTAGCTCCCGTCTCAAATACTTCATAGATGAAAAAAAAAAAAAAAGAGAAATAGAAATTAACCAGAAAAACATGTTTTTAAGGGCCTTTGTAGAAATTATGTAATTTGGCTTTTTTTTAACTTAAAAAAATTATGTTTCTTTTTCTTATCTTAGGCTAAATGCTAAAAAAATAAGGGATAAACAGCAAAGCTGAAGGCAAGCAGGAGACAAAGACTGCAACAATGGAGGAGCCAGAGAAACCTTTGCAAAATCAGATACTGCAGGACAGGAGGGGTGAACTTAGAATCACCATAGAAAAAATGATCCTTGCTCGGGAAAACATGTTTCCACCAAAGGAATTCACAGACTCTAAAGGAAAAGTAACAAATTCAGAACCACAGTCACAGAAGATGATCTTAAAATCTCCTGGTCCAGACAAGACAAAGGTTGTTTTTCTGAAACCATTCACATTCCTCTATCACTGTCAGTTTAAGTCACTTAAAGAACAAAGCTTTTCTTTAATTTTAGACAAGTATATATTGCCTCCCCTGAAGACTCAAATGCAAGCCTGAAGTCTCTAGAATGAAGCTGTCAGCACACACTGTTTCTGGTCTGCAGAAACTGCCAGCATGTTTCATTTCTGCGGCAACCATAAATTCCTGCTATTACTCACCTTCTAACCTCAAATCTATGTATTTGCCTTTTTAGCTACTGTTAGCATACCACCACCATCCAACAACACTTCAAAAGCATGTTCTTGCTGCACAGCTGCCAAAAACAACTAGTTCAAGCATGCACCAATTTGGAAATGACTTACAGATATTACTCTAGAGGGTTTTATTACTGACGTATGATTATCTTAAAAAGTATTTATTTTCCTTCCAGGCTCTTCTAATCTTCAGAAATTTAACTCTTGCTGAACATGATAGAAACGATTAAGTAGCGAGGCTTTTTTGAAAATTAAAATCCAGCAATCAAATAGAGGATTTGAAATTATACTTACTACCCTTTTGTCCCAGCTACTATTTACTACAAAAACATTTCAGAGACATCAAAAAATGGAAAATATGAGTTATAAGAAAAGCTTTTTACCAGTCTTTATTTACTGTTCCAAGCCAAGAACAGAATCTTGTATATTTCCTCTACATTCCACAACAACTTTGACACACCAAAAAACAATCACTTCTGAATACGCATTTGAGCACTTCTGATAATGCTTTTACTTTCTCACTACTGCTGCTTGTAAGTATTCACTTTGAGAAGCCAGGTAGCCAGCACCTTTATAAACAGTACTGGATACTATTTCAGGCAGTTAAGTATTAATTTCAGAYAACTGTTATACAAGATACCAACCTTGGTAGTTTAGCAAGGACTCTGAAAAGTTCCAAAATTTTGCAGTTACTAGATAGCAGGAATTCTGCAATTGAAAGAAACTCTTACACATATCAAAGAGTTACAGCAAGATGCTGTGAAAACTGTCTTTGTCATGCCTTTTTCTGTTTCCTAAAGTTACCCTAACTGCCTATGCTAGCCTCTCTCTATGCAAGAAAAAGAAAGTAAGCTTCTTGTCTTGTCCTCCCACGCAGTCCCTAGCTCAACAGTCTGTCTTGCTCTTCCCCGATGAAAAACATAACAAGCAGGTTGCTGGTTGTTTGCACATTTCCAATGTTTAGTGTTTACAGCACTTGTGTCCCCTGTATCTTCACCCACCTGCATATTCCTCTGCAACTTCGTACTCTCATTGGCTCCATCTCTGACACAGGCACCTAGCTAGAGGTATACTTTGTACAGTCCCCAACACTCCCATCCACACAGTGGCAATTAGTTCACCTCAGTTTATCAGTGTTTGCTTCTCAGAATCTGTATGGTTCATCCTTTGCACCTCTCTCTTACTTCAAATTAGGCCAGCTTAGAGCTCCACATCATTCAACAAACTCCAAACAACTCCCTCTACTCTTACTCTTACACTGGGAGGGGACAACTCCATGAACATGACCACCCTTACTTAACTAACTYCTTTGCATTTTATTTCTCCTCGTATGCAGTCCAAGCTGAATTTTTCTTTTGTCTGGACCGACCAATTCATGTCTCCCATCCAACTCCTTTCTCCTCCAAACCTACCATGTTCCCAGCTACTTTCCAGACAGAYACTGAAGGTTACATCACATTTTTATCTCTGCCTACTGACTCTTCACCCACTCTAATTCCCCCACATACCTCATTGAGGATGAAAACAAAGCAGACATTTGTAAGAACAAAAATTATGTCCATCTATTCATTTTGTGTCCTTTACTTAATAACCTAGTTTTTATGAATATTATCCACTTTATYACTATCCTCAAACATGGTTAGCTATTCTGCTAACTTTACACTTAAATCAAGAGAGGTGAGTTGAATCACTTTCTAGAGGAAGTAATCCCTTGATTAAATAACTTGCCCTCTGTGCCAATTACATATATGAATACACACACAGTTCCAACCACATTGCTGCCAATTCATGCTTTCAACTCTACCATTCTAGCATTTTTAGCCAACTACAGCCCCTTATATTCCACCAAAACTATTCTTTCCAAACCAGTCTAACAGAATTTTTTGGAGCCAAGTTAACAAAATGAATCAATCAACTCTACAGTATCAAAACTCTCCTGCTTCTATCTAACCCTGAAATCACATGTTCCACTGCCATTTTTTTTTGGTTCACTAATACCACACGTATTTTACCAAATTTACGATTCACTTTTGTTGAAAAATACACCAGCTTTGAGCTTGACACCATTCAATGTGTACATGCAATATCCTAACCACCCACTCAGTAAAAGGCAATCTAGGAAGTGGTACCAACTCACATTTGGTATCTCATATATTATCTCTTAAAAATCTACCTTCTCCCTGCATTCACRGTTGCAGCAGCATATCTTCAGGTTTTAGGAATAGCTAACAACATTTTTGTTCAACTATCATCCTTGCACTCCTTTTCTGAAAGCTCTTAGGATTCACAAATTTGTAGCCATATACTTGCTTCCACCTTTGACTTGTAGTTTAAATATTAGATCAAGATGAGAGCCACCTGAAGATCTTTTGCTTCTCTTTTTGGGCAAGATCCAAGGTGAAGCTTTTACCATGCACTCTGCATGAAGCCTCCAAAGACAAGGGAGGTCTGGCCTGCAATTCAATTCCGTTGGACTTTTGGATGCAATTCTGCTCTCTCCGGAATGACTGAGAATACCTTTTTCAGAAGCAGAAAATTGTCTGGTTTAGATACTACCTTCCTCTATATAGCTGTTCCAAGAGTCTTCATTTCCCCATCAGTCCACAACGTGTGTGTGTATGGGGTGGAATGTCAAGTGGAAACCAAGTTTGATTAACACCATTCTTCCTTTTACATATCTTCTCCCAGATTTTGTCTTTTGAGTAGGTCAAGCTACCAATACACATCAATAACACTTTCTAATTTGTCACCCAAGCTTAGTGGCAGTAACAGTAAAAATCTGACCATGGTTTGGGGACTGGTATTTCGAGAATACTGACTATCCTGCTGACAAATATCTCCCTCAGCTGCTATTTTAAACCTGTAAACTAAGTCAGGAGCCTTTGTWTTCTAAAAGCAGACAGAATGACAGAATCCTAGGATATAACTAAGGTTTCTATGCATTACAAAATATGAAGAATAATGCAGGATTGCTACACAATAGAGCTCCACCACCAGAGTGCAGTAACTTAGACATGGGGTTAGGTAGTTTACGTTAAAAGTGAGGAGAGTGTCTTGTGCTCACTAGATCTCATTTTATTTAATTTAAAAGAACTAGGCAATTTCCCCTCCCTCAGCACATAATGCAGATCATGGCTGAGAAGGATCTAAAGTAATGCTACAGCTGCTTAGCTCTTCCCTTGCACTAAATTCTGCATTCATTTCTGATCTAGTCTGTATTTCTATCTTATAATGAAACATACAGCCTAGTTATTTATAGGCTTTCTAAGGATTAACTACACACTCATAAGAATAAACCCTCAAGAGGTTAACCTCATCCTCTTAAGCTTCACACACTACAATCCCAGAGATAGCTGGCAACCACAGCCAAGAGAGAAAAAATAATCCCRCATCTTGCTAATCCTTTAGCCAATCACCTCATGCAACAGTGGAGAGGCCTCTTGGAGGCCAACAACTCAATCTGTCTCAGGAGCACTGTCAGTTCAAAAGATGCATATTTCACAGAATCATTAACAACCCACCTCAAAAGGCAAAACAAGACATACCTGGCTTCTTAGTGGTATGCTGAAAAAATGCATCAAAAATATAGAGCTAAAGAAAGTTTCCAGTTTGCTGCTTGTATTTCTCATTCAGATGTTTGCATATTCTACTCAACAAGCTAACTTATTGATTTACTGTTCACAGCTAGACATAACAAGTTAACTGTCACTTATRCTTCATAACATGAACCTGTTATTTTGTAGACAATCATATCTCAAGAAAACAACCCCACAAAAAACCAAGCAAACAATAAAACAAAACACAAAAGACCCCCAAACCACACAAAAAGAAGCCAAAACAACCCTTCAAGTTAAACCATACTAGTCTAATACTTAATTGTTTCATGCCATGATATAGATTCTTCCTTAACCCCAGAAGTGGACACTGCCTGCAGCTGCAGAAATGATGAGGAGTTTACGGGGGCACTTATCCTTTCAGTCAAAGGTTTCTATTTTGTTCATTATTTATCTAGCAAAATCGCCACTTCAGTCAATGCCAATACAATAAATATTAAATGGTGCTATTTTAAAAAAATTGAAAGGAGATTGTTTAGCCACACTGCTACCCCATGGCTGAAAGTCAAAGCCTTCAGAACATGMAGGATAAGTGCAGGGCCAAAAGTATGACTGTTAATAACCAAACGTCATCCAGGGCTTTTTCCTAAAGTAAGAATTTTTAATCAACACAGAGGATTAGCACTGCTTGCAAGCTCACTGAGTCCAACTATATTACTTTTTTTAAAAAAGTGTCAATTTATTCATTCTGTTTCGTATGTGCTTAATATACACCTATTCCAAAGCCTGGCTTTTGATTTTCTAGGCAAATTCTCTGAAAAATCCCAATCCTGTGAGACTCTAATTCTCTATCCTCATAGTCTGTCCTCTAATAGGCTTCCATCTTTTCAACTGGAAATGAAAAGTATAGAATAAAAATAGTTCAAAATAATTTTGTATTTCAAAACACTATTCCCTGCAATTAAAAAGTCTTTGTTCCCTTCCAGAATTCACACACTGTGTAGCAGTAACAGAAGTTGCTCTAACTAAAGGAAGCCTGTTGGGAAACTCTCAATCCTCTGGTGTTAGGAAACAATGGCCCTTATGGACAGAAAAGAAGGAGGAGAAAAAAGGCAAATCCAAAAAAAATGCAGAATTTTATTTAGWCAAGAGAAACCAGGCAAGTTAAAACCAGCTAGGAAAATGAAATTTCCCTCCTACGCTCAAGATTTATCATATGCATGCATCTTAGGTAGCGTAAMACCAGAGGCCACTCAACTGCATCTACTACTGTTACAGACTGGTCCAGCCTATTTGCATCCTGAAAAGAAGTCTGATGATCTTTCATGCTCATAATAGGTGTCTAAACCGTTAAATTACTATATCTTTTCTTATCTTGAAAGACACTGCACTTTAGCAGCATGGCCCTTCCATTGTTCTTTACACTAAGTCGGGTCCCTGAACAATACTGACAGCTGCTATCAAACTGTGCCATGCTCACCCTCGGTGCAGCTGCCGCTTGTAGGAACAGACAGGCTTCTGATGTGTCCTCCCCTCTGGGGAAAGGGCTTGACACCCTGAGTGCTCAGTGAGGGGGAGCAAAGGTCCACTGAATTGTCAACCTGATTTTATGCTATTCAGATTTTTCGGGACGTACACCGTCCCTTTCAAACAAAACCAAGCACATGTCAGAGCATGAAACTTATTGTGCGGCACAAGATAATTATTGATTAATAGGACTGTAAAAGATCACTGGGACATAAGTCTAATTTTGGCATAATGTAATTGCATGCATTTCGTGGTCAAACAATTTTGTGCCCTGCRTGCTAATCTCCTCACTCACAGTTTTGGATTTGTATGGCATCATTTAGAAGTCTTTCATAAGACACAGGAAAGCATTTCTTCAGATGAATCTTAGACAATTTAAAAATGAAAAAAGTAGAGGCTTCTACTCCTGCTTTCAAAGACCTTCCCTCCCCGCTCACCAAAAAAACTCAAAAATTCTACTTGCATGTGGTACTTGTAAGTCCTATGGCTTTTAAAAGACTATATTGTGGAGACTTTCAAAAGAAGCAGATGCTATGCTTGAGATAGAAAAATTTGGTTTGTCTAAGTAGCACTATTTTAAGGCAACAAAGAATTTTAAAATATATTTTAATATGTTCCCTTTCACTGCATAAACATTTCTTTAAGACTAGTTCATTAAGAAGAGTTTTCCATTCCATTTTCATCCTTAAGAATTAATCTGTTTTAAAAAATGCAAGAAAGCACAGGTCTCTAATCTTTGCTAATCGAATACCACAAATGTACATGTGGTGTATTTCGAAGATCAAATCAGGTATTCATAAACTAATTCATTACACAAGCAAAGCATAGAGGAGATTCTGACAAATACAGATGTAATTGTGTGGGTTTCTAAGATGTGATTAGCAAATCAACTAAGTAACAGTCAAAATTTGATACGAAGGAAAAACAGCACAGATTTGAAGGGGGGGTATGTTTATGCAAAGCTAATCTGTCAAGTGTAATAAAGCAGCTTGAATAAAATTTAAGCTGAAAATCCACTGAAGCTCCCCATTTCAGGGAGGAAAAGCTATTAAAAGGAAATGAAGGTCACCCTCCCAGTTTATTTCACCTAATTGACTGCCAATAGCTTACCACAGGCAAACCGACTGCAGATCTGCAATTGAGAAACTGATGAAAGGAGCATTTTCAAGCTGAGGCTCATTCTTTTAATCCTCCCTCACTCCTATTTTTTTTCCATCTCCAGTTGGGATGTAATTTTAAGCACAGATGGATTAACTGGTTCCATTGTCTGCAGACGTCATTGGACTATGGCACTGTTAATCCGTACAGCAGCATGTCTAATTATCATTACAAAGTGTCTGAGGGAACTATAAAGACCAGCAGGGCATCTTCTCACAAGCAATTAACATAAATTGATAAATGAGTAATTTGAATCCGCTCAAGGCRCTCACATATGAATAAAATCAGAAAGGACAGGTTCTTGTTTCGGCTACTTCTTTCACTTAGTCCGAAGGGCAGAAAACATGAGAAATATTCCAGACTTAGTGGCAGGGAAAATGAACTCATACAGTGGAAGGAATGTATGGTTCAAAAAGTTCATTAATACAAAGCAAATGACTTGTGATTGACAAGCAGTCACAAGCAAGTAGTATTAACTTTTTTAGCATATTTAAAAGCACATTCTTGGTGAAAAGGCTATTAGAACACTGTGTCAGACAATTAATACTACTTCAAAAGCAAGTGAAGTTTCTATTCAGTCACTTGCTAATTTAAAATTCATGAAAGAGTCACAAGAAAGGGAAAGAAAGAAGAATGAATAGTTGTATAAGCTCCAAGAACTCAAATGTCACAAAAAGCATGAGGAAAAAGTATCTAGCTCAACTGATATACAATAACCATAAATAAACAAGCAACTCTCCTAATAATTATATTTCTTGCAGGAAAAGTTTTGTTACCTGCAGCACTGCTGAACAAAATGATGTTCTAAAGTAAACTATTACCTTTATCCCTGCCAAAATCTGCATGAAGCACAAACACTTCAGCAACAGTGGGCATAAAAACAGTGCTAGATATCAAATCATTAAGTTTATTTTAAAAATAGCAAAGCAGTAAGATATGAAAGCAAGTTATACACACTGTAGGAGGTAGACCTGGAAGGCCACGTACCCCGATGATGGCATTCAGTTCAGCCATGGTCACTTGTTTGGCACGTTCTACAGCTTGGGCCACTTGTTGCTGATGCTGTCAAAAGAAGAAGGGGTAAAGGGAAGAATTTGTTTTCAGGAACTGACCACATCATATCAAACCAGGATCACAAATACTTGAATAACCAGTCTGTCTGCAGAAACCCACACTACCCTTGCCAGACATCTCATGAAGGTAAAAGGTAACTATGCCCTATTTTTCAACTGTTCAAAAGGAAAGAAGAGCCCTGAAGGCAGCCAGCCTATCTCTTACCCCACACTATTTCATTATTAATTTTCTGGAAAATGAGTAACTATTTTCAGTTCAGCTGACAGGATAAAAATATCAACTTTATACTAGTGACAGTTTTAACATTTGTAGACTGTGCCCACACAGCAAAACCGGTAGAAATTCCAAAGAAAACTGCTTCATTGAAATCAAGAACTACAAATACTCTTTGTATTTGGAGTCTGAAAATAACATGCTTCAAAACGTAACAGCTGCTGCCCACAACAGTCATTCAGACCAAATGTAGGTTTACAACCTTAAACAGTGTTTTGCATGAGCTAAATACTCACCTTTGATACAAATTATGTAGAGAACACATACATACTTATTTCACTAGATCTACATTTGACAACTGAATATCTAATAAGCAAYCACCATGATTAGAAATGAAAGCATTTTCTTGTATTGGTATTATTTTACAGACTCCCACTCTCCTCTGGCAATGAATCAGGCTGGGCCATTGTCACTAGTTTGAACTCAGATTTGTTAGCTCAAATTAGCAGGGGGTTTGCACACTTCAGCTATAACAGATGTTCCTTACACTTGTGTATTGTGATAAAATTAACATCTTAAAACTAGCTAATTTGCAAACAGAAAAACAACATAATTGCACTTTAACAGCTGAACAGTTTTACTTACTTCCTGAGACAAAAATGGGATGACTTGTGCACAAATTGTATTCAATCTCTTGGCGATTTCTGTCTACAGAAGAAAAGTATTTTGATTAAAAACTGCATTTTAGGAGGTTTGACAAATATTAACTAGTATGCAGGATTAAGCTCAGACAGTGAARAAACTAACAAAACAATACCTGTTTTTCATACTACTGCAAATATAACTACTTTCTACATAAGCCCATATGAGGAAGGAGATTTAGTTAGCTACTCTAGGACATCTGCCATGTCTAAAGCACCTAATCTGTATACACACTTTGGCACAAATCTGGTCCTTGTATATAGTTCTTTAACAAGCAGAGCATTTTTGAAATCCATTAACTCCAAGATCAAGCCTTTTAAAAGGTAGATTTATTACTACTCAAATTATCAAGCAGCATAAAATGAAGGCAACAGGCATAGAAGAAGAATATTTCTTTCATGATCAATTATCTGCCTACAGATACCTATAGAAGGTAAAACTAGTTTGACTGACAGAAATCAGTCTTTACTATCAGAAGTAAAAAAAGAAATACCAAAACTAYAAGTGTGGAAGAATGGAGACAAAAGGTACAGCCTTCTAAAGTCCACATTGAAAGAGATTTAAAATATTGCAAGCAAGGAAAAAAAAAAATCAGATCAGAAAATGTCATTGACCATAACAGCAAATTTGTGAAAACATGAGCAGCAAGAGAACAAGGCTAGGAACCAGTAAAGAACAGAACAATACTTCAGTGAAATCAACAGAGATTACTGCAGGACAAGGAATTTGTGCCCCATTTTTCAGCAGCTTTATGTACCTTGTACTTCTGTATCTCCCATTCTGGCATGTCAACTTAAACACTGGATTCCTGGTGGGGTAAAGGGATCTTTTTCTMTCATTACWCAGTATTACCTGTATTGACAGCTTTTCAGACCTGTACATCAGCCTGCAATTTCGAATCAACATTATAATTAACCCTCAAGATACCTATACAACTCCCTCWGATTTCCTTAAAAACAGCTATTTCAGTCACTCTGGTACAGTTGCACAAAACCAAAATTAGCATCCAGACAAGAACATAGCCTATGTAAGACACTGAACAGCTCCTGTCAGATTCTGTTGTACAATTAACCCATAAAGATATTTTTTGGTTAGTTTGGGGTTTCTTTTTATTTTTTAAGATAGAAGAAACAAGTGGTCACTACTGAGAATCATTAGGCACTCCATGAAATGGTACGTACTAAACCTGAGCGAAGATAAACTCACTTAAATGAGTCACATTGAAGGTGTTAACTCTTCTGCCAAGCCATTTCTTGAACCTTCCCATAATTGTGAGTTTTTTTAAGAAGACACTGTGTAATGTTGATCCTTATATATCAGTCACACAATAACTGGGATACAAAATCTTCCCTCTACTTTTTATGTCTCAGCAGACAGGTGATTTGGGATCTAAATACAGTCATCAAGCTATAACACCTTTTCCCAGCATCTGACTGGGAAAATATATGATAGCATCTAGGCTTGTACAACAGCTCATCCCTCTGACCTGAACCACTCCACGTGACCAAAGCCTGGTATTTGACACATCCACTCAATAAAGTTTTGCCAAAGCCTCCAAATAAGTTCTAGGATGGTTTCRTCCTAGGATGGAAAGGTTTTCCTTTACTAAGGGCAATGAAATGGCCATTACTTTACAGGAAATCTTTACCCCCTGCAACAAGGTGAACATATCTCTGCTCTCAACTGAAACTGCTATCTGTTCATGGAGTATCACAGTGGTCTTTTCTGTTCTGTTGGGCCACAACCATAAAATATCCACAATTCCATGTTCAGCCTTTAGTACAAGTACTACATCCATAACAGCAAAGTCGGTACTTGGAAGTGATCTGCTTAACTATTACTGTTTATCAGACTTAACTATTACTAAATCTGTTGTTACTTCTCTTTTAAAKGAAAAAAAGAAAACCAAACCACATGTACTAAAGGGCATTTTCCCACATACCTAGTATGTCTCTCCAGAAAGCATGGTACACCAGCTGCAGGGAGAGGTAGTCTGTTACATTGCAATCTGTCTGGCTGATGTTTAGCTAAGATACTTAGGATGCAATGAATTAATTGCTCTAAATCAACAGGACTACCTCTGGACAGAAGCCATYATGAATCATATCAGGTGAACAAGAGGAAATAGACATAGAATAAAGTAAGACACTCACTTGGTGTCTACTGAGAAGTGTTTTGGCYTGGATGGACTACAGAAAAGCTCCCTGTTCTGAGGTAAGTGTCCTTATTGTTGCTATAAGGAAACAAAATGCAACCCCATTTAGTTGTCTTACAAACGTTCAAATTGTCTACATTATTGGATTTTTCTGCCCTAGTCCCAAGTGTCTGAGCTAAATTGTAAATAACATAGCATACATGACACCACACAGTATGACAAAGGAATGCAACATCACGTGCATCGTGAGACAATTATCAATTCTAATGCAGCTCAGTTAGATTTTTTCCTTTAGTTTCTAAAAAAGAGGCCAGAATCAACTTTCCCCCTTTCCACAACAATCTTCGTTTAAAATTATTGTCGCAATACTTTCACACATGACTCAGTGTCAGAACAGGAAAAAAAATATGTATTTTTCTCAGTTTGTCTTTATCAAAGCTGGGCATCATTGATGATCACATACAAACAGCAACCTTAATTAAACCACAGTGCTAGGTAAACTTAAATGTACATGCCACAAAATAAGTTTATTTTGAGATTTCTTGCTGTTCTTACAAGTGCCACTTAAAAGACCTCTTCACTGAAAACTGAAATGACTATTCTATTCATCATAAGAAAAATCTACTTGGACTTCAAATTAAAACCTGTTTGCCTAATAGTTACTTCACACACATGTTTAAAGTTCTTAAGGCTATCTATCTACTATGCAATTTCATGCACCTCCTGTCTTCTATCCTCAATTACTATAGTAAAAAATATTTTTATTCACAAACATTTTAAAAGTATTTTTGTTGTCCAGCAAGTTGTGAAAGTTACATTTCAATGCATAATTCATGCAATTTTGCCAATCAAGAGTTGCAAGAGGTTGTTTTTAGAATGGAGAAAAAGGGACATTTATTACTTTAAATATAAATGCAACAGTTCAGTAAACAGTATGTTTTTGCTATTTAAGATTAAATAACCTTGAGCATACATGCACACGTGCCTGTGAGTGTATGCACATTCATTCTGGAAAGCAAAACCCCTTTCTGAAGGAGTCAAGGATAGATTCAATTATCAAACTAGACACCAGTAACTGGTGTCATTAGAGTAAGACCCCAGACCCGGGGTTCATGAATTAAGAAAGTCTTAAAGGTACTTATCTCCTGTTTCTAGAGGCTTTCGAATAGAACATAACTATTACCTAACTGCTGATCTTGAGCTGTCTTGAGACATATAGAGAGGTCCTAAGGATGAACAAACAAAGGAAACTTTGCAGAAAGCTAGTCAAACATAGACAAACACAAGTARTTGCCCATGTTCTATGGCTCCTTGGTAAAGCAGACTACAGAAGCTTGCATCTCTCATGGAAGTCCTCGGAGCTCTATGGCAGCTCTTAGCAAAGCATCTGAAGTGSCCTTAATTGTTTGTGTTCTTAATGCAGAGCCTCTTGAACACATTCATTTTTAATAGAGAACTTGAGTGTGAGGCCCATCAAAGAATACCAAAACTACATCATTCACTGGTTCTTGCTGCTGTAATGGTTGTCTTGTGATTTATTTGCAAATGACTAGCTTGTCAGACCCCTGACTGAAGTGCTACCCTCCTTTTTGAAGTATCATTAAAAATTAACACGAAGGAATTCAGCTGCATTTTATAAAATTAAGTTGAGCTGAAGGGTTTTTTTCTCTTCACTTGCATATTTTTTTTTTGCTTCTGTTCCATTTAGTTAAGGACTTAAATGTTTTGACCTAACATTGCCAAACTCAAGAGTTTGTACTTAAGTTTGTCTCGCTCACTTGTTAAAGTGAATTCTTAACATAATGACAAAGAACAAAGCAGCCAAACTAGTCACTAAATATATTACTCATTTAAATGAGGCATTTTACTAGGGACTTAAGAACACTTATTTGTAGAATTGAATATTGTTTTTCCTTCTGCATTGTTAGAAAAAAAGAATTGAACTGTTTTCCTTTACAACAGTCTATTCCAGATAATTTTGCATTTTGATAGCCTGTAATTTGCAAAGCACCACATAAGGTTTCATACTTAAGTCACCATGATTTCTTGAAAACTACAGATTTTTGGAATGAAATGAAAAGGAAGTATAAGTACCAGAATTCTGTTTCACAGCAAACAACAACCCATGTGCATTTCAGTACTAATACAAGAAGCCCTAGCCTATGGGAACCAGCACTSTAACTTCTGAGTGAAGAACACAGACTCCCTGTGAGGCAAATTAATAAATCACCTTTCAATGTCAGGTTTCAACAGAAATAGTTTTTGCTCTAACCAGTGTCTACCACTACATGCCCCAGTAGCAATCTTAGCTGCAGCATCCACGGTGATTTAAGACGACAATTAAATCTTACAACACATTAGTTTTAGCAACTAGTTGTGCTGCAACAGCTGCTCTATTATTATTGCTGAGACTCCTCAAAGCTGTCCAAACTTTATTTTACAAACCAATGCTTAGCTAGAAATGTCCATTTTATGTCAGAAGCTTGTTGTTCTTTCTTGCACTGGACTTCCAGTATCACAAAGTTACAARGATCTGAAGGCACTCTATCACCAGTTCTGAAGGATGGGTTTATCTATTCTCATTCATTACATTTTTATTTACTCTATTATATTGATCCAATTTAGAAAATCAAATTTGTAATTAAACTGAGAATAATACAGCTTACGAACATGATTGAAAGTAAAGCAAATAGCCACAAAGTTCTGGTAATACTAAAGAGGCATGGAATTAATTCCCTTCAAGCAAAAGGACCAGAGAATCAGCCTTAAATGCACAGAAAGGAATATACTGTTAAAACACATTCACAAAAGCTTTAAAAGGTAATTCTTATGCACTCTGCCTCTGCTTACACTTTCGAGACCTAGAAAGCCAAGTACAGCACTGAACTCCTCCTGGAAGGACAAAATGGACTTCCTGCCATTTACAGCATGTAACATAGTAATCCACTGGGAGCAAAGGTCAGTGTTGCACTTTTGGTCATTACTGAATCATTTGAGATTATCTGTGGTGGGGATGAGAAGAAAATCGAAGCCTATGAGAATGCTGCAAATGGCTTGACCCCAGTCCAATTTTCATCTCCATCTGTCTTTAAGGCATGTGAATAAAAGCCCTCTTTATGGGACACGCTTGACCTTTTTTTTTAATCCCTGCTGCAAGCCAGAATTCATTCAAATACCCAAAGACTTGTGAAATGTAGTAAGAAACTGCCTGTGTAGCAGCATATGCATTTTATTCTTGGGCTGAAGTTTAAGTATCCATTTAGTATTTTAATTTTTCCACCAGAATCATTAAAACRAGCAAGGCATTTACATGACAAAGCTTTTATTCTTTTTGTGATCAAGATCTTCAAAACAACAGAAAGCACACACATTCATAGAGCAATTACAGAAAAAGAAGTATTTCACAAGGCTTAGCTTTCTGCATGCTTTGTTAGTACTTGCTATAGCAAAATTCTAGTACCGCCAAAAATTTGTTGCTAAGAATTCAGGGGATGAGGGGATGTTGGAGTTATAATTAAATCTCAAAACTTAAACACTCAAAAGCTTCAAATGATTAAGGCTAGCATTCTGTGAACTTTGCTGTTCATGAGTTATTGAATCCAGGTTGAGCACAGAGATATGCATATATTATGAATGCCCTTTTATTTAAAATTAATACACTACATTCCATTTTGGCAATAGCTGAAAAAAAAAAAAAAAGGCAACATGCCATTTAAAAGTTTAGGCCCCCATAGTATATCAATGTCAAACAACAGTGTGTCAAGCTAAGATTCAATTCAGGTAAGTGCCACTGCCAAATTTTCTTGTTCCCAGACGTGCTTTAAGATTATTTTATTGCTTAAAATTTAATTTGTTCCAACTTGCGTTTCCATGACAACGTTGGCTAACCCTGCAAATCATTTGGGTAATTGGATATCTTATCTTTCTATTGCTCTCAAATCCAATGATTCTGGAAGAACTGCAGCAGCCAATCAAATTTACAGGCCTCCTGAGTAATAGACTTGCACAAGTAGCCACATCCATCTCCCCTTTRCTGCCGTATTAACCAACATGTGACAAACTGCGGAAGTTGGCCTTCCAACTGTATTTTAAATTATAAACACTGTCATCACTAATATTCTCACCAATAGGAAGGAAKCAGAAGGTTTATTCTCAACAGATACTTGATGTTCAATCTGACAAGTAGCAGTGGGTAACATTCATTTCAGCAAAAAGAATAATCTTTGTATTTTGGGCATAAACTTCAGTTTAGCATGACGCATCATTAACAAATACAGCTTCTCCTCTGCCCCACATTTTTACTACTTATTTTAATGGTAAGAACAGTCACTCACAAGATGATGATATTAAAATCCCAAAAGACTGGCATGAAAAATCTTTAGCAATGAAAAAACTCAAAACACCACCATATTGCAAGTGGGAGGGGAAATGAAGAAGTAGCAGAAATATTAACAGTTTAAAAACTCAAAATTATAAAGCCCAGAATGCCAGATAGTTTCCAAAGTGAAATTAGTGGGTTTTAATTCAGTACCTCAACTTCATTTATCTGAATCCTCTTAGAAGTTCACTTAAATTACATAAAGGTCACATTAATTTAAACATAAGCTACATATGATGCACAAGACAACAGCTACACTTGCCAACTATCTACTACAGATTTGGATCCCATTCAAGTGTAAAGTGACTGGATATATTTCAGATGTCTAATTTCAATGCTTTATAATAACAGAGAGGCTGTAACTCTCAATGAACCACAGTACACAACTGCCCATCCCATTTACAGCTGTAAATCCTGTTGAAACAAAGCCAACTGGCAACAAAGAAGCTGTTGTCAGAATGTCGAAGTGCTCCTTTCACATATCTTCACTATGTCAAGACTCTTCTCAAACTTGGCTAAAGAGGGCAGTTACCACATTTCTCCTTTAATCAAACTTCAGCCCATCTTGCTTAAGCATTCACAAGTACAAAAGGTGTATTTATCTAAATTTTAGTTCCATTGTTTAGTTTCCAAGCCTAAGCTAACCTTAAACACACACAGAAGTATTTAAATCTCTGAAGTGAGCACACAGCTTTGTTTTTCTTTCAAGCTGTTTTCCAGGACACAGAGTTCCCCCTTTCATTTAGATTCCAGGAGATGCTGATCGAGTCAAAGGCTGACTCCAATCCAGAAGAGGTCTTTGCCACCTCTGCCTCCAGGGACACAGTTTCTTTGAACCATACTGGAGACATCTAGAGGCCTGCCAAATATCTCAAGTCAGGCAGAAAACATTACAATGATACAAAGTGGGAAAGRGCCAGCTTAAGTAGACCACTACATCCACAACTCACAGGAGGCATCCATCCAGTAGTAGAACCAAGAAGGGAGCAGAGATTTTTAGGAGAAACATAAGGTATCAATGAGCTCTCCTCTTCTCATCTGACTATACTCTAATGGGCTGTTAGAGTGCTCCAGAAGAGGCAGGGTCTTCATCCAGCATGCTTTGCAGTATTACCTTCAGGATCATTAAGAACTTAATGTACTCTGGACAACTGAGCAACACTGCACTACACAGKAACAAGGAGAAGACAGAGAACAGAAATATAAAGGAGGCATAAAAAGCAGTTTATCTGTAGCTGCTACACTCCTACCAGGAAAGAGGCCTAGCGGCTCTTCTTTTAGTTTAGGATGGTATTTTAAAACTACTTCCTATTTTGCTCTCACTCCAATAAACCACATTGGAATTTCTGCAAATCTCTTTTTAGTATTTGTCCCATTAAGCCACTTGATCGGGATGGCACCATAAAGTCAGAGCTCTTATAGATAGAGCTAGAGAAGTACCAGAAATAATAGTTTCTAAAAGTTAGAGCATTAAGTTCCTCAAATGAAGCACATGCATTTACAGCATGCAAGTCAATAACACAACTCCTAGTCAGGATTCTGTCCTTATCAAAATCCAAGTAAGACTATAACAGCAGTAGAACCTGGACTTTACTGGAACAATAAGCATGCCATTCAACAAAAGAGACACATTAAGGCAAGGGTCTGAAATATGGAGGGGGGAAACAAAATCACTATGCTACAAACCAGACTAGAAATTACTATCAAATTAAGCTTACCGAGTAAGTCACATGTACTATTCTACCYTAAATGTAGTTTCACCATTTTAAAATACTTAGTGTAGTCACAGCTCAGTTTCAAAAATCTATCAAATCAGAAAAACAATTTAAACAYTTATTCATATCAATGCTTCAGGTGCCATCAGGTGACTCACTAATGAATAACAAGTTAAGAGGATTGACAACTCCTTTGTTAGTAGCTAGCAGAGCTACCCACCACACAGGATTTGCAAGGAAGGTGAAAATAATGGATATTTTCACTGCGTGGGGAAAAAGGTTCACAAATCTTTCAGCAAAACGTTGGGAACATGACAGTATATTCCTTACCCATTTCATTATTTTTATATATATAATCTATTGCTTGCAGAATAGAAACAATAGTAAGGAGACCATCTAGATTGCATTCTAATAGGTGAGATATGATTGAAACTGTCCAATTAGAAACAAATTTGACTAAGACTGCAATCACTGCAGAGTTTACAATGAAGGGAAAGGGAGGGAGGGAGGGAGGGA
>NW_026623286.1:2307140-2330393 GCF_030028575.1 Malurus melanocephalus
GGGAGGGAGGGAGGCGCAAAAGAAGGAAGGAAGGAAGAGCAGAACTTCAGAAAAGCACATGCCAACAGGTAAGGTCATCTTTATAGGACCTGCTACTGGTGAGGGAGATCAAATGGCATTATGAGACAGGCAGTATTTTCTTTTTGAAACAACAGTAAGGACACAGATGATAGTTAATAGATCTAAAAATGGAGATGGAAGGGAGATAGGAAAAATGGGAAGGATGGAATTGTGCCAAGARACTAAATCCCAGATTCTTCACTAACTTCACACAAACAGGAAAAYTTACATGAAGTGGAAACTAAATCCAGCGAGGCAGTATAAACATATATAGCACAAGCACATATATATGCCACTAGTAARAAACAGATAAAGTGAAGCTTCTGCTTAGAGCTTGGGACAGTCTTTCAATCCCTMATTGAGAGGTTTGAATCCCTCATTTAGAAAAGGAATTATATGGTCAAGGGAGATCAAGAAGGCCAGAAAGTCCTTTCTTTTTTGCATTCATCTTAACTACATCAGAATCATTACATATAATTTATTATAAATTACTAGTTATATAGGGTCATCACTGCAGCTTAAAAGCAAATAAACATATGAGAGAGCTCCAAATAAAATAGCTTCACATTRAGTAGGTCTAATGAAATACAAAAAAGCACATCAGTGAAGACTGAGTAGCTAGTGGACACCTTGCAGAACCTCAAAAGACAAGTGGATAGTAAACTATGAAAGGGCAGTGCCTAACAAAACAGAGCACATAAAAGAGCAAAGACACTCCTGCTTTATTACTATTCCTTAAATTTAGGCATTAAAAATCTTATCCATAAAAATTTAAGTTAAATAGATATAAACCACAAGAGTATTTTTTCAACAGAAAACATCAGAATTATACAAAGTCCAAAGAGGTAAAGTAATTACAAATAAGAGATGCAGATGATGTTAATATCTTCACTAAGAATCTGATGCTCATAGCACTATTAGGAACAACACTAGCACACAGCACAGCAAAAACTTCATGGGAACAAGGACAAAACTGCTTGATTATTAAAACATGTATGGATAAATTCTTTATTGTTTTTTGGGTTTTTTTGGCAGACTAAATAGTTCTGCATTCATGGTAGGTCCAGTATTTTTCAGTATTTCCCACTAACAAGMAAAGATCTCTTCATTTACCCTAATCCTCAATTTGCAGAGTTTCAAGCTGAGAAAGACAGAATATGCTGGAGAATAGCTTCAGAACTCACTTTACAGTGAATGGAAAAATGGACTGAAAAGTAAAAAGAAAGACAGGGATAAAGGCCCATAGCATGCCTAGACAGGAACATAAAAGAAAAGGAAATAATGGGCCTTAGAAGGAATCTCTCGGTCACAGAGGATCAGAAGTTGAACATAAGTCAATAGCATGCTGTTGCAAAAAAGGCCGCCACCGCAGTAAGGCGTATACTAACTAAACCCTCTGTGCTACTCAGCACGGCATTTCCTCCCCTGGAGTATTGCTCTGTACTTCACCTGGGCAACACCATTCAGAGAATGAACACTCAGCCTTAGAGGTATGCAGCATGGTCATGGAAGGCAGGGGGATGATTTGCTCTCCTTATTCAGGGTGAAGAAAATGCATCGTAAAGAGCTGAAGCTGCAGTTAGAAAGACTGAAATTGTAATGGAAGAAGCACTTCAACAGCAAGGACATAAAAGCAATCTGCTACCTGAAGAGCTTGAGGGCTGCCACTGCTGCTGAAGTCTTTGCTAACAGACAGAACAAGCCCCCTATCAGCAGTAACACTGGTGTAGCTGATCCTGCTAGGAGGACATAGAAAGGCACTATGTCCCTGCTAGTGATGCGATTCTATAGTTCATATTTCARTTTAAAGAAAAAACCTAAAAGCTTTCCATAGGTCTTGTTGAACACTTTGCATGTGCTTAACTGACAATTTGTGTTCACCATTTGAGGCCACAGACAGCTAATCTAGTTTACTGTCTGAAAAGTAATGGCTAGAAATTTTATCACCAGTTACAATAGAAATTCAGAATGATCTTATGCCCTTACACCTTGAAGACTTTTAATAAATGTTTTACCACTTTTTTAAACAAAACAAAATAGTTGTAAATAGAAACTGTTGCAGCAAAAGTACAAAAGACTGATCTTTCTGTTTTTCCCAAGAAAATGTAGGGTTTTTATCCCTTTCTGCCAGCATCTTAATTCAAACTTCTATATTTAGAGTTAAGATCATGTCTTGGGGTCATTTTGTGATGATAGTCTACTCCTGACCATCTGCTTTATGACCAGAAATGGGTCCTGTAACTTTAGGGTGAGTTCCGGGGAGCGGTGGGAGCCAGGGACACTCAGCGCAGGCTTTGTTCAAGTCCTCTCCCGTGTCATTAGCTAGCTTGGCTTTTGTTAACTTAGGCAAGAAGTTTCTTCCACTGCATCCGAGCAGCCATTTTTTGGTGGCTTGTGTAACTTCTTCCYGGACTGTTCAGCTTAGTTGAGTCGGATAATCAGACCATCGGGGAGCGCCAATCACTGCAGATGCCTCCTCTCAGCCCAGACCTCARGAGAAGGTGAATCAACGACAGAAAGGACTCCAAACTCACCAGCTCCTCTGCTCTGATGASGAGACCAACACTGGAAGCTCACCAGGCTCACACCTGGTTTTTCCCCTAAGCTCCTCTGTGGACTTTCCTCCCCTTCCTGAGACAAAAGGCCATCTGCAGTTTTGTTCCTTCTCACCACGTGCTCAATAGTTTTTTCCCTTCCCCTAGGATTTTGGGTTTATTTGTTCTGCTGGCAGGGGAGGGGAGGGTAAGGCTCTGAAGGTTCAATATCTAACAATTACTCTTTTTTTCCCGTGCCCTGCGGGCACCTTATCTGTCAAATAAACAGGGGTGTTTTTTCACTTCCATCCTGAAAATTCATTGTATGTTGGTGGGAAGGGATTGCTGAAACCCTTTTCTTTAGAGGAAACATTAACTCCAGAGTGTTTTCTCCTAAAAATTGTCTCTAAGCTGAGACACATGGTGTCTTGAAGCAGAGAGCACTGCATATCAAGAGGCTTAGAACACTTAAAAAACGAATTCATAATAGGCAGATATCATAAAACCCAYCCAGTTTCAGAAGTCCTTTCTTTTTCTTGAGCTAACAAAAGCAGATTCTCATAGACTTAATACCTAATCAAAATGCAGCTGAACAAGCATACCCATTCTTGCTCCCCTTCTCCAAAACTGAAAGCTATCTTTTGTTTTTGCTTGCTAATCCATAGAAGCCTTTAAAATGGCACAAATAGAGATGGCAGCATTTTGTTCTCTAAATCAATTTTATCCTCAGCCATCAACTAGATGTTCCAGCACACAGAAAGATCAGTCCTTTCCTTCTAATTCAAAAATCCATACTACCATTGCCCTTGCAAACTGCTAAACAAGCAGTATTGGCAATGCACTTGTGTTCTGTAATATATTTACTGCAAATCCCAACGGCTTGCTCCTAATGCAGTTTTCTATTGTGTCTGTTCTTGTCAATACACTGACTGGTCACCTTACAAGTAAGTTGCTTTGACCAACTGTTTACACAAACATCAAAAAGCTTCAAGAGGAAGAAAAAAAAAAAAAAAAAAAAAAAAAAAAAAAAAAAAAAAAAAAAAAAAAAAAAAAAAAAGACCAAACAGGAAAAAAAAGAACATCCATGCTGCTGAGGGAGGGGGACAAAAAAAAAATCCAAAAACCCAAACCAACTAAGAAGTCTTATACCAAAACACAAATTAACCTCATTTCTGTTTTGTTATCACATAGTGAAAAAGGCTAGTTAGCTCTTCAGATCATGTAAAAGGTACAAAATACTTTCAGATAGGCAGTGCTGACACAAAGCTTACCTAACACCACTCAAAGAACTTTAATCTGTAATTTAATCATCAGTGCTAATTTGTTCACAAAGAACAAGTGTTCTGTAGAACATAAAGAAAAGGTGGAAGCAACTTAGCCAATCCCCAATTAGTGACCAGACTCCCTTAAACACTCTTCAATTTCTCATTAGCCACAGAGTGTTATCATTATAAGAAAGTTCAGGGACACTCACCCAACACATTAATTTCCTGAACTGATTTCTCCATACTAGAAAATGTATTTTACAACTAGGCTTGCTAGGAACTGAAATGATACTCAACACTTAAACCCMAAAAAATCCAAATAGCCCACCCTGACACTGTCAAGATTCATATAAACCTATGGAAAAAACATTGAAATCTCTAACTTAGAAATATGATCGCATCACTTTCAAGTGAAATTGGAATGGAAAAAGGCTTCTAGAATTATTTCTCAGGGTTGTAGTACTTWAAGTTTTTGTTTTGTTTGGGGGTTTTGTTTCCTGGTGTAGCACTAGGGCTTCTTTTTTAAAAAGAGACAACCTCAGGAAATAACTGATTTTTAAGTATAACCTGATTTAACTAGAGTTCGGTTTAGATTAAACTCAATTTCAGCAAGCTCTAATCTACTTTTCAATCACCTCCAGCTCTATGCCAGAAAGAGTTCATTGGTGGAGTTTCACAGGGGSCTTTGCTGCAATCTGTTTTACTAATATGATCAGCAGCTCAGCCTGGAAAAGACAGCAAGCAGTGAATAAGAAAACTTGCTCCATGAAAGAATTAGAATGAAAGTAAATACAAAGGCTGTAAGGAAATAAGAAATGCATCATTTTATTCCACAAGAAAGTACAAACAATGGCTAAAGAATTGCAGGGACCTTACAAGAGTAAGTGGGCAATGAAAATAATTGTAAATGAACAAAATTTGCACACACTGGGAGTTGACATCCCTAGCCACGTAAAATGATGGCTCCTGAGCTCACAATTATTCACGAGCAAGAATTCAACTGTGAAAGGAGTCCCCAACAGTTCAGCATTTTATGGCAGTCAAAAGCAAAAGCTTGGAAACTTCATTGAACAAGAAAAATTAAGAAAAACAAAAAACATCCAGAAAACAGAAGAAGGTGGTAATACCAGTCTTTCTTTGGTTCACCTGCATCTTGAGAACTGCAAATAGTTCTAGCTTCCCTATTTCAAAAGGCTAAGTTAAAAATTAAGAAGAGTGAAAAGCAAGGAAAATTATCAAAGAAAGCTACACAACCATTTAAGCTGGGAGTGTCTAACCTGAAAATGAGAAACCCAATCAAGAAAGATGGGCTACAAGAGCTATGACATTCTGACTCCATTGAACATGCAGCTAGGCATCAAYAGCTTATGTCCTGAGAAAAAGGGGCCTTCAAATAAAGTGAATGGAAACCAGGTTCAAAGCAAACAAAGGTTGAGTTTGTCCTACATCAGTGATAGTATTCTCCCCATGACCGCACAGCAGTGGTGGAAACATACTAGAAAGCAGTTCCACAGAGGGCTCTAGAGAACAAATTAATATGCATCAGCCACACACTCATGTGCTGATGAAGGCTACACCTCATGTGAGGACACAGTAGAATGACTGTAACCAACTGGATGATCAAAATAATTCCCCTCTCTGTTCCCTTTCTTTGGCAAGAAGGAGGATGTTTTTAAACCAGAGCAAGTCACTAAGTGTCACCAGTAAGATGATCGGGCAATCAGAGCACACATCGTATCAGGGAGAAAATAGATTCGATTAACTTCAAGAAGAAGGGGATTAATGGGARACGAGACCTCATTGCTACAAAGCCATCATTATGGAGAGGACTATGTCAGCTCCTTCTTAGAGGTGCACAATAGAAGAACAAAAGGCACACAATGGTCACCGGTGTGGAAAGGTAAACTCCCAGCTGGTGAAGGATAAAATTCTTCACAATAAGGGCAGGTCAAACACCACAAAGTGTTGTCCTGACATGTCACGCAATATTACCTCCAGAAAACTATTTTAAGTAGAAATTTGATACTTACAAGAACACAGGTTGCAGATTCAGCTTGACTATGGGACCAACTTGCAAGAGCTTTAAAAGCCACAGCCTACGAGTAATCATAAGGACTAATCCATTAAACTAGCTGTTTTGACAAATGCTGACAAAATCATGAATTCTCCCTGCCTTTGTTTTTCCTCCTTCTCAAAGGAACTACGTGAGCAGCTATTGTCTAAATACCTACGCTCAAGAATCCAACTAAGAAGTGTGATGCAGAACATGAAAATCGTAGTGTTTGACATAATTGCCATTAGATATCCCTAAACCTTACCCCAAGTGGAAAAGTACCTTAATTAGTTCTATACAAAGCTGCTGCCATTTTTAAAGGAGGTACTGTCCAGTTCTCTGATAAGTGCCAGTTGACCCAAAATTGGTTTTAAAGGCTTTTACTGTATGCCAAAGGTGATCTATCAAACCTAAAGGATCCTAATCTTCCACTTTCCACAGGAGACACTGCAATTTTAACATTTTGYTACAAACACTTAAGTAGAAAGGGAAGAAAGGCAATTCTAATGCTCAGTTTGCTTTGGTGTAACAGCGGGCAGAAGGATGAAAACCATTAAACCTTCCCCACAGAATCTGTTGTGACAAAACAGTATTGCACATTCATAAAGCATCTTCCCTCTTACTCTTTCCCCTACTCCAAAAGTTTCCAGGACATTTTTTTTTCCTTCCCTCCAATTGAACAGATACACGAAATACATCARCGGACATGTGGCAATGCAAGGAAAGTTTAACAATGTAGCTGCTAGGAAYAGTGTTCTTTTCTCCACTGCATGAGGAACCTGAAATCTGGTAGACTAAGTCTAAAACGAAAGATGATCAGGCGCTATTTAACATATGTACAGTGTTTACACTGTGAYACACTTTTGAATTAAATTCTATATGAAGCTGACATAATAGATGGTATCTGACAACATGGTTATGTGGAAGCCACATGGAGATGTACTTCACAGTGCCCTGAATCTGTCAGATAACTCCTTCAYAATGTTGGCCTCGAGCATGAAACATGGTTTAAAAGTCATGAAAGCTGAGGTCATTAGTCTTTTCTCCCCTTTCAAACTGGCAACTCTATTTGTGGTTGAAATGGCTAGACTGCTGACACAAGTGTACTCATTTAGAAACCAAGTATTTATAGAATAAGTACAATATTTTGAGTGAAAAATACTGTGTCACAATCAATCCTACCACTTTCTCTTTTAAATAAAAACAGTTTCTGCATGTCTTCTGTGGCTGTGCAAATGATAAAATGCTCTTCAAAACATTCACTGCACACCACCAAAACCTTAAGGAGTTTTTCATGCTAATAATTAAAATGTATGAAAAAAAATTAATTTCTCTTTAAATCCCTTTTAACAGCACAGCCATCCTACTCAGGAGCTGTAGAGAGCTAACTAAGCTCCTTAATTCTCTCCTGTTTAACCCACTCCTGAAGACTGATGTTCTAATGAGATATCGTTAGAAGATCCTGTCCTTTGCTGTAAAGCATTAGAAATGATTCCACAATCCATTTCAGGATAAAATGGACATGTCACTCTTGTACAATTGGTTAACACAATGCAGCTTTGGAGTTTGTAGCGTTTTCTGTAACAAGCAAGGTACTCAATGACAGGTCTGCCTCCAGGCAGGTCACAGAGATCAAAAAGAKCCATCGAAAGAGCAGGAAACCTTGYCTTAACTGTTGGGATAGCAGAAACCCYGCCACTGTAGAAGTTTATAAGTCTAGCACTTGGTCCAGCACTGACAATTTTTTTACTTTGGCTGCCTGCCAACGAACAAAAGACAATCTTGCACCTAAACAATCTAGACATTAAATGCACAGGAAACCTTATCTTCTGACTTATGACAGAAGATGACAAGCAGAGCTGGYAAAAATAAAAATGCACTACCCTAGGAGCCAAGGGCAGCAACTCTAAGAACAGCAGGATTTTTAACACCCAACCAACTCTTCATCTTGGCACTAGYAGTTGATTCATCTGCTTTCCAGCCACAGATGTCACACTGGGGAAAATCTTACWTGGACAGTATAACACAGAAAAGAAACTTTAAGACCACACAATGTTCTAATTCATTCTGTCTTGACACGTAGGAAAACAATATCTAAATCAACYTACATCCACCTAAACAAATCCTCAGGTGGTTGTTCCTGTTTCAGGAATGCAAAACATTGCTAGTAACTATTCACCTTGAAATGATTTCTAATAATATGGTGTAAGTGTCTACACAAAATATGCTCTTAAAAAACATCTTTAAAATTCTTTAATTAAAGAAGAAATTCTTTAATCAAAAGCAGAAAAAGAAGGAAACAAAACCAAATCTAAACCAAACAAACGTGTCAAAAAGATTATTTCCTGACCACTGTTCAGCCAGYAGGTTGAACCTTGATTTAAGCACACATCATGCAATTAAACACTGCAAAGTGCCAAAGCTAGATTTGTGAGGGAAGCCTTATTATGACCATTTCTGGACTTATATACAATGTATTTGCAAGTGTAAAGCTCTGCCAATACAGCTGTTTGTATATGCAAAGTTCACCTCAGTAAAGYTCGTTTATAACATTCAAGTCTTGACTAAGTTGATTTTAGTTAAATTATAATAGATTAATAAATTAAATGAAGACAGAATTGCTGACACGTATCTACCAGTACAAGAACTCAATCTCATTTACATGCAAGCTAACCGCAAGTACTCCATTTTGTCTAAGTGACTATACCTTAACAGTGATGTACACACCATACTCCAAAAATAAGCTCTGCTGCAGAGTAATTTTGTTTTCAAACAGCAGCCCAAGCAGTCTGGAGAGTTTCACACAGAGCAAGAACAGCATCCAAACAGAAGGAAGGCCTTAAAAACGTTAAAGCTTTTTCACTGGAAAGTTTCCCCATCACTGCATTTTCCAGTAACAAAGATGTTGTCAGAAATGACAATTTTTCGTGTCCCCTGATGATGCCTTGCTAGCATTTGGTTATAAGCCATAAAGCAGGAATAATTTCAGCCTGTCAGGAGTCTAGCTAATGCCCAGTTTCCCCCTAGAGAGAATTCCTGTCAAACGTAATGAGAGCTCCAAAGGCCCTTTCTACAACATAATGAGCACTTAGGCCATGCTGGTGATCAGCCAGCAAAAAGCATCAATTTGAGCCTGGCTACACCCTTGGGGGTAGACGTCAGCAGTTAATAAGAATTATGATTACTATCTGTCAAAAGCCTCCTCAGAACTTATCGTTAGCAGTGGAAATTCAGAAGAATGTCGTTAGGCTTTTCTTTTTTGCTTCCTGTAATCTAAGGCCACCTACATACTGAACTGCAACACCATTTGGCATCCTCTCTGCAGGCATCTAAATCAATAGTCTTTAACGCAAAGGTGCTACTTTTACCAAGAATTAGAATTACTTAACATGTAAAAGCATAGTATCTGAGACTCAAATCCAGAGAAATGTATTTATGCCTTCAAAAGCCTATTCTTTCCTTAACAGCACACACAGAGCAAGTGTGCACTGCTCTCCCCAGCTACAACTAACACAGATATAATGCTCTGTCATAAATCTTAAAAGCTTCCGAAGTATCACTGCCTACTGGGTACATAACTCTAATTGCCATACATACAGAACATTAAACCTTTATACATATGTTAAGGTCAAAGTGGAAGCCTTAGTTCTCACCCACTTTAATCCTGTGGGTTTAATTGATTTTATCTAAAGGTAATTCCTAGTACATTGACTGAAATCACACACAGATCTCCTGAAAATACAATCCATTTTGCAGAAAATGAGCTTCCTATACAGATGCTGGCTTACTCACAGGTTACAGTATGCCAAGAAGTTGTTAAAGAAAAAAAATCCAAGAAAAAAATCTCAAAATCACAAAGCTAGGACAAGTCACCTCACAGAAAAACTGACATTCTTCTAAAACATAAGCCACAAGAAAATTAGTTAAGCTACAGTACAGATCCAAGTCAAACACTGAGCCTGCTGTTCTATCGAGTTATTTCCTGCATTATTTAAAATTTTAAAAAAAAAAAAGAGGTTGTCATAATACTACTTCTTTTAGTGGCATTTTGAATTGAAACAAGTATACCTCCAAAACACAAAAGAATACCTATCCAGATTTGCAGATAGAAAGCTATCACAGAATTACAATGCCACCTTACCAAATATCATATTTTTAGGGTAAAACAAAGCAAACAACAAAAAGGAAAAATCAAAGAGTTCAGAGTTACAAAAGCAAAATGCAACTCCGTAATTCACTTGCTTAATGAATGTCTTTGAATATACTGAAGATCTGAAGCCTGAACTAATCAATTTCTTTGCTGTGCCCTAGCCGGTCAGCCATGCTCTTTAATTTAATGAAACAAGAGTTTTAGATGAAATAGCACATACACATCAAGAAAGAATTGTATTGTTGCACTTTGAAATGTGTCCAACTGTGCAACTTCATCTAATGATAATTTTTTTAAGAGGCCATCGATTTCTGAAAGACTTATTGTACTAGCATCTTGATGAAAAAGTGAATGTCAGCATATCTACAGAATACTTACACCCTGCCATTAATGCTTTATTTGGCAGACAATGACTACTCAATTGAGGGTCCTCTGGGCTGTGCAATCATTTAGCTTTTCTTCTCTTATGAGGTCCTTAGTGTCTTGTTCCAGTTCAATACTCTTTTTATTCACCATTATAGTGGCCATAAGTGTGAATTTTATGGGAACTTGCAAACTCATAGTCATAACTAGAGCTTTCCAAGTCACTAATCTCTTCATACCTTTATAGGGCAAGGATTTGAGTAACTATGACTACATATGCTACACAGACGTAAGATCAGTTCTACATGTCAAAGGCTCTACCACTAWCAAAACAAACAAACAAAAACCAACCTAAAAATCCCCAAACTTGTAAAGTACTGAATAATTTTTTTTTAAAACCACAGATACAATACCKTTCCTATTTGTGCCAAAGTCTTTCAGGACCAAAAGGGCCTTGTTGCTTAACCTAATCTACACCTCATTTGACAGGAGGTAGGCAAAGGTCTACTAATCAGGCTACAAATCAGGGTATTGATTTAGACACAAAACAGTCATCTGAACATAAACAGCACAGCTACATTTAAATACACCAAACAGACTGCAGATTTTGCAGCTTAGAAAACAAAATGTCTTACCTGTTTGTGCATTTCAATGTTTAATCCATAYGACATTTCATAGTACTGCAAATAAATGAGCATACATTATTTTCTTATGCTGACTTACACTGAAAAGATATTTACTGAAATAAAGGTAGAAACAAATATTACCATCACGTAATGCCTCTGCATTTCCGTCTTCTCACTTGCCAGTTTCTCACATTCCAATTTAAGGCTACAAAAYAGATCATGTAATTAATGTAATATCACGCTTAAATGTAATGCCATTTTTTTGATATCTAACCACCTTATTTGTATTTTGACAGAAGCTGCTAATTAGAAATCCTCATAAACTAATTCACAATACAAAGAGAAAGACTTAATTCATACTTCAAATAAAAATACTGAAGAGGAAATTTAAAGAACATTTCATGGGTGCTGCATGAAACCCAAACTGTCTCCAGAACCTAAGCATATCCATATTTCACACTTTGACAAATAGCTGCTATTAAGTGCTACAATTTAAAAGTTGAAATAGGATATTAATTCCTCCAAAGTACTTTTCAGGAGTAAAATAGGTAAGATAGAWGCATTTCTTTCTATAAAGCATTTAGTAAATTACTGCCAAGTAACATAATTCACATTTACAATTAAAACTTGTGTATAATTCTTACCTTAAATACATTCTAGCAAATGTTACCTTGCCCAGTACTTGAAAACTGGGTAAGTCCAGCATTTACTGAAAAGTTTCTTTTCCATTTTTGTTTTCATAGACAAAAATAAGTTGCATTTGGCACTTCTACTTCTCATCACAAAGCGGTATAATTCTGACTACTTTCACTGAGAACCTCAAGGTTCCCTTTGTTTTCTATAAAACTGATTACTTTTTAATGCTACTTGTGAGTATCCTATGGTACATTTAGAGTGCAAGCAGCATTTTTCACTTACAACTATGATAAAAAAATGTTTAGAGTTTCCATTGCATTTCTTAAGGAACTAATGTCTTAACCAGGTTAATGTTTTTTTTTTTTCATAAGACTACAGTACCATAGGTAAAGGAAGTGTAACAAACACCAAGCGATTTCTAACTGGGTAACCTGTACAGCTTTTACTTCTCCTCAAGTATTCCAGGTGCACATAAGTACAAAGTTAAGGAAAATTAATGCTCCTTAACACCAGTTGCCCAGGCTAAGAAAGAACCTGTACCCTAAATCTCTGAAAGGATCTCAGAAGCAAGTGCACATCCTCAAAGAACTTCTGAAAGGGCATCACATCAAGGAGGAGCACACCCCACGGCTTCCACTTCTTCTGGTCAATTTTGTGTTACTGCTCCAAGTCCTTGAGTGCTTTAACCATCCTCCCTGGCTCTCAACCACAGGACGCCGGCATTTTATTAATTTTTTCAACAACACCYCACACAAATGGGCAAACATGAAAAGTAGCCTCTTCAACACTCTGTGCCACAGAATTTGGGCACATCTCTCGATATACTGAAAAGATCCCTCCACATGGAGCCCCTGAGAAATACCGTATTTTTCCAAATGCGCACAGGTGCCGAACACTCCAGCTTCGACACCAGCACCCATCCGCAGCTTCCAGGGCAGCACAGGCTCTGCGCGCCCCGCCCACCCGGCACSCCCGCCGCGGACCGGGGCTGCCCATCTCCCCTCACCCGTCGGGGTCCCTCGGCGGGGCTCTGCCGCGAAGCCGCACGCCACCGCCTGGACGTGCCCGTTCGCTGCAGCCCCCCGCGCCCGGCCGGGGACCGGGCGGGAGCCCCTGGGCCCAGGGCGGCCCGCCGGCGCTCACCTGTGGTACTGCGCCTGGAGGAACTGGAACTCTTCCTTGATGCGGTCCAGAGACTCCGGGATGGTGAATTTGAAAGGCTGGCCCGCAGCCTGGTGCGGGGTCTGATGCGGTGGCGGCACGGAAGAGAGATGCACGTTCAGACACAGCGCGCCCGCCCCGCAGGGAAACTGAGGCGGCGCTGCCCACCGCGGCCGGGCCGGAGGGATGGAGAGAGTGCCCGGCCCGCTCCGCCCCCGCCCCTGGGCACWGCGCACTTGTTACCCACCTTCCCGTTCCTCATCTGCGGTGGGGCCGAGGTTAACCGCGTTCCGGCTCTCACCCACCCGCTCCTGCCGCCGCCGTGTACACGAAAGCGGGGCGTGCCGGCTCCACCCCGCCGACCCCCGCCGCGGAGGCACAGCCAGCCCCATTCCGGGCGCTGTGTTCGGCGGATGCTGCCGGGCCCGGCGGCGACCCCCCCGTCGTCATTCCCAAGGCAAATAAGTTGTCCACGCGACAAAAAGTAGAGGGAGCCGCTCCACCCGGAGGGAATAAACTTGTGAGGGCGCCTTTCCCTCCCTCCCCCCGCTCCAGACAAGCAATGGAGCTCCGGACCGCCCGGCCCTCGCCCCGTGCCCCTGACCCGCGGAGCGGCGGCCCAAGCCGTACTTACGGGGTGCCGGCTCTGGGGGAACATGGCTCCAGCCGCGGCGGGTCTCCCTCGCAGCGCGGTTCTCGCGGCGAGACTCCCCGCCCTGCCCCGGCTTCACACACGGTGCGCCAAGGGGACAAGAGCGGCGACACCCGCCGGCCGCCTTTTCTCCGCCGCCGCGGGCAGGAGCTGAGCGAGGCGCGGCTCAGTGCCCCCGCCGCGGGGACATCCCCCAACCGCGGCGTCCTTTGTTTCTGTCGTTCYGGGGAGGGATGAAGGTGGCCGGGATAGGCGGACGAGCCGCGCTCGGGTCGGTCACCACCGCTCCGCGCTCCTTCGGCGGCGCTTCGACCGGCGGGCGGCGCCCGCAACGCCCGGGCGCGGCGGGACGGGACCCGACGGGCTCAGGGGGAAGGCAACAGCCGCCCCTCAGCGGGAGTGAATAATCCCCTTCACGGACTCGCAAGTGGTCGATTCGATTGTATGGCCGGAAACCCCGAGCGGAGGCGACTCCTCTCTCCACTTCTGCCCCTTGTCAAAAAGGGAAAATCCAGCCTGAGGAAGCGGGACGCAGTGTCAGMGGCGGGACCGTCGCAAGCCGAAAGTCTCCAGGGAGGAACACGCTGCTCCCAGGCTTCGGCGCAGGGGCCAAATCTCCAGCAAGACACAGAGCTAGGAATAAGGAGGAGGAGGAAGGAGGCGGGCGGGGGCTCTTGCACAGCCGTCCCCGATCGGAGCAGCTCCAATAGCACATGCACGAAACGCTGGAGGGCAGAGGAAAGGGTACCACACACACAGCACAAGGCTCTTCCGTTAGTTGCAAAGAAGTCCCTGGACAAAAGGAAAGCAAATCCCTCAAGATGCTCGCTGGCCTTAGCGTCCAAGCAACCAGCCCCGTTGGGGAAGATTAAAAAAAAAAAAAAAAAAAAAAAAAAAAAAAAAAAAAGAAAAGAAAAGAAAAAAGGAGAGATGAAAGCGTCCGTGTCGGGTTTAAATAAGATGGGAAGCTCCTTCGTACAACGGCACCACTACAGCCTCCTCCAGGCGGGCGCGCATCTGGATGCTGCGCGTCTCACCAGACCGCGATACATCGCGGCGACATCAGCAGCAGCATCATCCTCATCCTCGMTCCCCTCCGCGGTGGACCGCCGCTCCTCGCCGACCAGAGATAAAGTTCTCCCCGTTTGAAAAATCCAAACCCCAGAGGACAGGAATACCACCGGCTGCCTTTCCGCCGTCCCCTCCGCGCGGGCCAAGGGCAAGGGGAAGCAGAGGCGGCGGCCTGGCGGGCGGCGCTCGGCGGGACCGGAGCGCGCCCGTGGCCGAGCTGGACACGCCGAGCTCGCCCGCGCCGCTTACATTAGCACGCGGTTTCACACTCCGCCGGCTAACCAGCCGCGCGGCCCCGCCCACTCCGCCGCGCGGGGGAGCGCCCGACCAATCGCCGGCCCCGCCGCCAACGTGGCCCCGTGACGCGCCGCGAGCCCGCGGGCCAATGGCGAGAGGCGGTGTCGCACCTCCTCTCGGCTTTCGCTGGGAAGCGCTTTGCGGCGGGAGCGCTCCGAGCTGGCCAATGGGAGGGCGCGGAGCGCGCGGCGCCGCGGGGGGGCGGGGAAGGTCGGCGGGAAGGAGAGCGGGGAGGCCGAGCTGTCCATCAAAGTAACGTGGGGCTCGCGTGCGGGTGGGCGGGGCTGCGGGAGCCGGCGCGCGGCGCCTGCGCGCGCCCCGCCTCCGCCGGAACCGCGGGCGCGGACCCCTCACGGACCGCGCGGTGTCGAGCGGCCCGGTGCGTGAGGGCAGCGTCCATGGACAGCGCCCCCGGGATAAGACCCCCGGGACAGAGCCCCTGGGACAGCGCCACCGGGATAAGACCCCCGGGACAGAGCCCCTGGGACAGCGCCACCGGGACAGAGCCCCTGGGACAGCGCCCCCGGGATAAGACCCCCGGGACAGAGCCCCTGGGACAGCGCCACCGGGACAGAGCCCCTGGGACAGCGCCACCGGGACAGAGCCCCTGGGATAGCGCCCCCGGGACAGAACCCCCGGGACAGACAGCGCCACCGGGACAGCGCCCCCGGGACAGACAGCGCCACCGGGACAGCGCCCCCGGGACAGAGCCCCCGGGACAGCGCCCCCGGGATAGAGCCCGTGGGACAGCGCCCCCGGGATAGAGCCCGTGGGATAGCGCCCCCGGGACAGCCCCCGGGACACGGCTCGGCGCTGCCCCTGCGGCTCAGGCGTACGGCCCCTCCTCGTTCCCCAAGCGGAGCTGTGGCACCTGTTGAGAATGCGCCGCGGAAAACGCCGAAAGGAAGGATAAACCTTCCCGTGTGCTTGCGCGGCTCAGAGCTCGCCAGCTTATGTTTTAGTTGGAATGACCCTCTGATCAGGCGGAAGTTGTCCTTTGGGGAAAACTGACTTCTTTTTAAGAGGAGCCTGATAGAGGAAGGCTGTCAAGACTTTTTTTTTTTTTTTAATAGGCCCACGTGAGATACGTAAGAGTCAAACAAATTCCACAGACTGTGTGCTTGCTGAGATGACAGATGGTGACATAGCTTGCGATGGGAAGTAAACTTCAAAACATATCCTCTATTAACAAGTRCCTTATTCATAGCAGAATTCCACAATGAAGTGTGAAATACCTGTACCTTTGCACTTAAAACAATGCCTTAAGACCGCACTTGTGCTGTCCGTACATACCTATGTGCTGCCTAGAAAGAGGTCTCTAGAATGTTGAGCCACATCATTTAAATACTGTAAAGGTGATGTTATAACCTCCACTTCTATACAGTTCCCCACTAATGTTTGCTAGATACAGATTACTTCCTTAGAAGTGTCCATCTTGTGTCTTAAAAAAAGCAGTCTTTGTTTAAAATTTGACAGGAAATTTGTTGTTTTGCAATATCAAGGTAAAGCTATACTCATTCAGAGTGGTAATTTCTCGGTATTATTCCCAGAGTATTCCATATTTGCAGTTTCGTGGGGAAAACCAAAAAAAAAAAACCCCAAAAAAACAAAAAAAAAAAAACCCAAAAAAACCCAAACAAAACCCCAGAACAAAATAAATTACCTCAGTCTTCTGCAGGGGAAAGTTTGGACTTCATTCTAGGACTGCAGAAGTTTGTCAGTGAGCACTGTTACATCTGTGTCTCTGTGCATATGTCTGTGTAYGTGTATATGGTGTCTGTACTTAGAGGTATGCATATGTATCTGTACATGTGTTTCTGTTTATCTATATGATGCATATGTGCATACATCCTTGGGAAAACATAAATAAATATGTGGGCTTGTAATGGTTTTAAAGACATGAGACAAAATACTCTTGACAGTGAGYTTTGATAGATTGTGTTCCCAGGACAGGAGTGTAAACTTGTCTGGTGTTCCACCTGCATAACCAAAGCGAAAAAYTTTGCATTCTGTTCCCAGCTCTTCCCTTGTTGTCTTGGACAAGCCAACTCATTGTTCTGTTCAAGGCAATGGAAAGCTTAATTACTTAATGCTTATTAAAGTACTTAGATCTTCAGATGAAAGGTGCCATAAAAATTCAGGCTATGATGATATACTTTGTGTGTGTACCTAGTAGCTATGGAGTCTATAATAATGTAACACTTATCTAACTTTCACTGTACTTTGCTTAACCTGCTGGCACAAGTTGTTAATGAGATATTGACAGGTATGACATTAAAACAACACTGTCTTTTGGAACRTAAACAAAAGAGGTTTGGGGTTTTTTAAATTGCTCACCTACATGAAAGTTAAAATGTCTTGTTACCTGTATTTGTCAACATTAAAATGTCCAAGGCATGTTTTAACAGAAAGACAAAAGCTCTATTTTCCTGKTTTTTATTAACAAGTGCGTTTAACCTACTTAGATTCTGGAATCAGACACTTAAGAATATTTTGAATCTTATCCATTTTATATTAGATAGAAGAGCTGTACAAGCAGGAGCAGAATCAAATATGATGGTTCTTTTTCAAATGAGAACCACTGACATTTACATAGCAGGAATAATAACCAACATGATCTGATATTTAACTAATTTATCATGCATCATCATTGGCTCATTAGAGCATAAAAATTCTTTTTGTTGGATAGGTATAAATCTGGATTAATTCCAGGAAACTGAACACTCTCATTCCATGGCAATATKCACTATTTACACCACAGAAAGGCAGCAAAATATGGCTGAACATGTAAGTAACATTTTATACCAGATCTCTATGCCACAATGCTTTATATACTCTACACAATTCTCGAACTGGATTAGAAATAATTATTTTTTAATCCTTCCTGTTTTAAAAACTAAATAAAAATATTTCYGTCAGTATTAACCATCTCCAACTGTTCTGTCATCCATTTAACTCTATTGTTTGAAATTGTTTTCTGCTGTAAGAATTTCAGTGCAGTCTTCCTACTTCATATAGCAAGGGGTCTAATCCTAAACTGGTTATGTACTGAAAACTCACACTGGAAGCAGCTGGAGCTTTAAGTGAAAAAAATAGCACTATTGGGTCCAAAATATAGATTAAATATACTGAAAGAGTTTCATATGTAGCATCCATTCCTTAGGGAAACGATGTATTGTATAATGTTCTCTTAAATGCACTGCTTATTATTTTTTCCTTCACTGTTCACAGTACTATTTACAAGCAATATCTTTTAACTTAGTGCAAACTGTCACATAAAACAAAAATGTTGATGATGTTAATCACTAGGAGTTAGCTGCAGGTGGGCAGTAAACAACAAATGTGTGATTTGTCCCACTCTTCTACTTTGCATATAGGGGTGCAAGTCAATGGAGGAAGCAATTCTAGAATTCAATAGAGTTTATGCTCTCAGAGTTTTAGATAGAGAGATCATTGGATTTTCAACTGAAAGAGAAACATGCGTGTGTGCATGGGCATGGGTGTTTTTCTRTTTGGTTTTGTTTGTTTTAGGGTTTGTTTTTGTTTTTTTAATGCCAGCATGGTGCAGGTGAAATAGAGAAAAAAACCAAACTGGTACCTGAGTCATACAGTACATGTAGTATAGCAGTGACTGTCTATAGAGTTGAAATAATAATTACAATTATAAGGGTGTGCAAAATAATATCACTTCTTAAATATTTATTTATTTATTTATGAGGTGCAAATTATGTGAGSAGGGTAAAGCAATTACATTTCTCATTATTTGCTGTCTTTTGGTTAATAGCCATTGCTTTGTAATTTGATTTCTTTTTAATTAGCAGCTTTCCTTGTAGGCAAGAATGTTCAAAAAGTTGCGCTAGGTCATTTTACCATCATGAYTGTATTCACTTCCCCCTTTCCTTCACCCTTAAAAMGTCCCTGAGTTGAATTTAAAAAAARCAAGTCAGTAGCAGATCGTACAGTAGTAAAACCTCAAATAGAATCAGATCCAAAGAATCCCTTTTGGTTTCACACAATATGGTAAAATTAGAGATTGCAGGAAACCAAAAAARAATTAAACTGGGAACATTTGAAAAGAAATGACCAGGCTTTATGAAAACGACACATTGACTGGCCAGTGTGTTTTTTTATCTACAATTTCTTTGTTGAGGCGTAGATCAAAGAAACCTGCATATGTTTTCATTTTGTTCTAAGTCTAACTAGAAAATTACATCCAGATGTTTAATAGGCATTCTGTTGGTTTTCTGCATTGATTAGATATGTTGGTACTGTTTGCTTACAAGTGTAGCCGGATCATTAGCTAATGCAAAGAAATGTTTGTAGCGAGTTGCTAATTAGGTCTTTTGGAAACTCTCCATACTAAGGAACAATTTGTACAGTGGCCAGAAAAACTTGCGGTACTTGAGAAGTCGCTTTCTCTTCTGTGTCTGGGAAAAAACAGTCAGTCGCTTTCCCTAATCTTCTTTTGCCTACAGGGATTGCAGCTTGATCCCAGTGGGTTGAAGTGCAAATAAATTAGGAAGAGACCACACACACGCACGTGCGCGCGCACGCACACACCCCACACACACTCCCCCCCACCGCCCCCAATCTGCTCCTTCAGTCAAAATTCAGTTGTAGAATCTTACCAGAAGCTAGCCAAAATGGAGTGCTTAAAACTAAAATGTGTTAAATTCTCAACATTCATGTTATCAAATACACAGCATTTTTGAGCATACTTTAGAGACAGATGGGGAAGCCCTTTATGATAAATGAGTGTACTTGAATTCATTACTGTGGTACTTGTAATTAAAGTAGCTCTTTCTCAACTTCASTACTTCTGCAGGGTACTTCAAGACAAAGCTTAGGGAAAGTGTATACACAGATGACAGAGGGGTGAAAGAGGCACAGAAGAACTTTAATCATCTGTGTTTTGTTAAGTCCAAAAAGAGGTCAGATGTATTACCTGTTTACAATATTGACAAAGAAATTGTTGTAGACTTCATGGCTCTGGTCTGATAACCTTCTAGGTGCAATGTCACCTTTCAAAGGATGCTTGACAATGTCATTGACCTTTCTAATAAAGACCACTTGCCAGTGTATCACACTTCAGCYTGTAGCAGGATGAGGCCTCTATCGCAGGAGGTGACAGCTAAAGGAGCAATGTGTGTATGTTTTATACAATAAAATGAAAGTGCATGATCACACCAGCTCCCTGATCTGTCATCAAACACATGACAAATTTTTGCTCTCAGAAACAGTCCCTTTGAAGTCCATGACAATTCTTGCTTGAAAAAAGGATATCTTTGTGTCAGACTTACTTCACCACATCAGGGCCATGCATACAGAATGGTYGGTTGTGTGTGACGTACATATGCAAAACACATGTTTGAACCAATGACACCATGTAACTGTAGAAGTTTTATCCTGCTTTTCAGGAGCTACCTAAAAGGGAAGAGTGCCACAAATGTACAGTTAATCACTGCGCTTCAGTGGACTAGTTATGGTACTAGTATGGTACTACACTATTTTTCCTTGCCTGGCAAAATACAAAAGCATTTCTGTTCCGTTTTGGTTGCATATGTATAGTCTCTTGACAGAATTAGTAGAGTTTTTATTTCCCCTGTGCTGTCAATAACAGTGGAAAGAGTCTASAGATCACCAAAGCTCCTTAGACTAAAAACCACAGGGAAAATAGCATTGAGACAAATGGTCTTGTGGAAATGATGCTTTCAAAAATTTGTTGAACTGGCTGAAGGAAGTTTCTTTGCATAAAGAAAGGGATTGTCTGAGTGGAAGAGGTGGCTCCAAGTGCACTGGTATTTCACGATTAGGAACAGCAACTTGCTTTCTGCTGCTAAGGTACATGAAGCACTATTGTTTACCCTTCTATCTGTTCTCCATGTATGAAAATATCAGCCTCTAGGAATTTTTAAAGTACAGGTGTGATACAGAAATATTGTTTATGGAACCATGGTGCTTTGTCAGCCAGTGGGAAGCAGATTCAACTGAAAGTTGGCTAGAGTTTGGCAGTTGTTTCTCTCTGTAATACTTTTTGCCTGTCAGTCCTTCAGAAGAGGTTCTTCCCTACGTTGAGGTTCTAAACACCATATGAATTGTTCTTATACCAACCTTCTATTGCAGACCTCAGATTTCAGTCTGGTAGAGTCTAGATGAAAGCAGATTGTCCTGTCCTGTTGTCTTTTCATAATGCGGGTGCTGTAATGTGCTGGGGTGTTACATCAGCTGTGGGGATGGTCTTACAGCACTGGTGGCAAAAAGGCATTTTGTTTCCAACTTTCCCATGCCCTAAAAATTCTGGRCCCCATATTTTTGATGGAATGGAATTAACCCATATGTCTTTAGGACCCAATGAGAAATGGGGAAATTATGTGAAAGATGCTGGAAAAGGATGGTGATGGGGAGAACTGGAGAGAGGAATTAAACAGGGAGGGGACATTTCAGTACCAGTGCAATGCAATTTTTAACAAATGTGGAAAGTTCCTTGGTAAAGCACCATTGAACTTCAGGCAAGATTGTAAATAGTAACAGTTTCTCACAATACAAAAAGAAAATAATTAACTATCTGAGTCATCCAGCACTGTCCACCTCTCTGTTTTTCTACTTACGCTGCTCTTCCACTACATTCAATGCAGGTGTTTCAGTTTATATCCTGAAGGACTGATATATAATGACAAATGTGATTAATCATAGAGTATATCTGTTTTCTGAAATATGAAATAATGAATTCCACCATTTGACATACACATAGAATTGTCCCTAATAGGTATCATCTACTCAGTCCTCAAGTGAACGTCCACATGAAGCATCCAGTCAAAAAGGCATGGCTTTCACCTATCCATCCATTCTGATATGCTGCTACGCTCATGATCACCCAGTAGAGTATTGGTGCGAAAGAAGGGAAAAATAGATCCATCCTGTTCAATTCCACTTATATATATATATATGTATATTAGTGCTTCTATATATAATATATATATATATATATTAGTGCTTCTAAAATACCAATATACTGTCTATTGCAGAACACCACATCATGATTACACAGACAGTAAAATAACCATGTTTAGTTGTGGGAGACAAAAAAATACTTGTAGAATAAAAGCCTTTTTTTCACCTTTGTTAAATCCTGTTCACTTCCATTCACTCTTGCTCACCAGAAAGCACTCTGGGAAAAGTTCAGCTACAGGTCATATAACAAGAGAACAAATTATAATTACTGTGTGGTCACCTCATGCGTGAGGGGACAGTGATTGGTTAGTGAGACACGTGGACACTGCATGATTGAGAAGGGGGTTGGGTGAAGGGACATGTGGTGGTGATGCCACAGTGGCAGGCAGCCAATGAGTGCTTGTCTTGCTTAAGTTTAAAGTATAAAAAGGTTTGGGTTTTGGCAATAAACCATTTTCTTTGCAGCGAGCAAGGAGGCCCATGTGTCTTTGTTCCCGATTGCTACATTTAGTAGTCAAAATATCTGAATATTTAGCAGTTAGAAAGCATGATGAAAAGTTAATAATAATAATACTGTTTGTTGAGGAGAGAGCAGCCAAAGTCACAGAAAGGATATCTTTTGTGGAAACAAGAGACCTCATGAGTACAATATAGCTGGGGTGTTGAACATTGCTTTGGAGTGGGGGGGTGGTGGGGGCAGGGAGGGATTGTGTTTTGTTGGTTTTGGTTTTGGTTGTTTGGTTGCTGTTGTTTGGTTGTTTTGTGTGCGTCCTTTGCACAAGAATGAGTTTCCATCTCTCCACCTGAGCTCAAAAGCAATGAAAAGTATGCACATATTCAAAATTTACCATTGTAAATTCAAGAGTTGATAGTAAGACATTTTCTACCCAGCCTCTCACATTTTCTGCTATAGTTTTACTGTCTGTTAATATGCTTATGCATGCTCAGGTGCTCAGCTGTTGGAGTCAAGTATCATCCATGCAGAAGAAAATCTCGATCAAGCATGACCCTAGAACATAACTCAGGAGAATATCTATGCCCTAAAACTGGCAGTAGATTGTACTTTTGGAACAGACTGGATCTCATAAGTGAAACCATTATATTTTCATTAATTTTGCAATAAAATAATTTGCAAATCTCACCCATGTAAACCCCAATAAGCAGAGAGTAAGCAGCACGGCATACAGGAATACGGGTTCACATGAACCATTTAGCATTATTATACATTGAAGTAAATATTCTTTTATTGCCGATATTTTGCTTTTGAATAAGGTGTTTTGCTTAAATGAAAGATATACATGATTAGTCTTCTGAAGGTAGAAAAATACAAGAGCACTCTTATCAGTTCTTTTCACATCTGCAAGTGAAATATCTCCTCTCCTCTCCTCTCCTCTCCTCTCCTCTCCTCTCCTCTCCTCTCCTCTCCTCTCCTCT
>NW_026623286.1:2331174-2340189 GCF_030028575.1 Malurus melanocephalus
ACCTCTCCTCTCCGAACCTCTCCTCTCCGAACCTCTCCTCTCCGAACCTCTCCTCTCCGAACCTCTCCTCTCCTCTCCGAACCTCTCCTCTCCGAACCTCTCCTCTCCTCTCATCTTTCTTTTTTTCCCCCTAAATTTTTCTTTAGCTCAACAAAGCTGAAATATTTCTCTGGCAAAAGGAAGATTTGGGTAAACATTGGATGTTTTCTACATGCATTTTGCACGGTGAATTCTACAGTCTGGCAGATCAATTCAGAATATGGCACTTAATTTTCAAGAGAAATGCTCTACCTGCAATGAAGAGCAGTTTCYTCAATGCAACTTCTCTAAAAGAGCAGAGGTATTTAATTAATTTAATTATTGCAGTAAATATTTTTCCATTTTGGCTTTATTTACATGATTTTATTTGGAGATTGATTTTGCCTGTTTCTTATAAATTCTAATGTTCTGATTGTACATAGATGCCTGATTGCCTATCTCAATTTTTTTTTAAATAGGTAGATATTTTTATTTTGAAATCACACCTAGTTTGAGTTAGAGGATTGTACCATTTCTTTCCTTACACTATTAATTCCACTGAGGGAAAAAAGAAAGCAAGCAAATGTGTGGAGGAAAAAAAAATCACAGGCAATTATTGAACTTTAGGTCTGTCTTATCAGAGATACTATGGGAAGAGAAAAGTCTGTGTTTTAAAGGATTTTTCTTTAGGTGGTTCACATCGGGCTTTTGCTGAACGAACTGGTCAGATGAGGGTCCCACATGTTTTTAAATAAGTTTTGAGTATTGGTTGTTTCAACCAGTCAAACCACAAGACAACTTCTGAATTCTCAATTGAGCAAAACTTCCCACAAGCAAATTGCTCAACAAAGCCTGGCACATTTTGCCCCTGTGTTTGAGCACAATAGGAAAGAGAAGGATCTTTATCCCAATTTACTTCCATCCCAAGCTGTTGGAAATCTCACAGAAGGTCCTATTCRTGTAACAGGTTGTCCATGGGGTATTGCACCAGGATGGTTGTCTAATGGTGTCCCTTGAATATGGGCTGCCAGCTGCTGCACAGCCATAATCCTCATTTCTGCCTTTTCTCTGCCTCACATATTGTCCTACCTTATTTAATAGCGTAATCAAGCAGATGTGTGTCCCCWTCCCCCGAGTCATAAAGCAGGAGAGATTCTCCATGAATCAGGAACAGGGCTCTATGTACTCAGCAGGCCCCATTCACTTCAGATGCGGTAGGATTTCACCCTAGATATCTGACAAGTTTGGTAAAATATACGGAATGCCCTAAGATATATTGAGAGTTTTCCATTTTCTCAGAGGAAAAGACAACCATCCAGAATCACCTATGTTAACCAAATTKTCAAGCATAGCTTTCTTCTCAAGAAACCTGGGCAGTTGTGGAAAAATTGCTGGGTGGAATTTTACTGTATGGGATATTATCCCCTCTTTGTCCACTCTTTCTTATTTTAAGGTCTTTCATAATTTTGCTGCTCTGCATTAATATCTTCTTCTTTTGCCTCTGAAGAACATGTGGGACTGGTTTACTTATTTGCACAAAGTGCTAGAATGTAGTTTATGTGGAATACAGTAGTAGAAAATATTTTATAAGCAGTTCTTGAGTGCAGAACTAATATTTCTTTCTCWAGGTATTCTTCTGTCATTTATTTTTTTCATTTGTTTTGGTTTCTCATTTAGTTGTTTGAAATTTTTATTCCACAGAGTTTTTAACCTCTAGTGGGAATGTGTCAGAACTTTGAAAATAGAAATCTTCAAATCAATCAGCTTATTATATTGATAGTGCCATTAATTTTGTTATACCATTGCAAGACATCTACAGTAAATCGCCAGTAAAATGAAGAAAACATTTATTGGCATAATTAGTATTTGAATATCATAATAGARTGGAAAATGGAGTTTAATTTATCCTTAGATGCTTCTTTAGATATTTGTTTTATTGTAATATTAATTTTTTTCATTGAAAACATTTGAGAAACCATTACATGATGTCTTGGGCCTGGTTAGATATTTTCTTAATGAGTGGGAAATTATTACAGAAAACTGGTCTACTAGCAYCTGACCCAAGCTAGGAAGATTTTTCCTTTATAGAAGGCACACTGTACTGCCTCAAGCCTCTGACTGAGCTCCATCTTCTATCTGGTATGTGGCTATTAGTTGCCACATATCTTATGAATAAGATATATCAATGTGTTATTTGAATGAAAAAGTGGACATTAATGCTTTCCCAAATCTTCTGGGAAATTATATTCTATAAATAGCCTGCACAGATGAAATAACAGCAACATGTATAAATGTTACTCCAGGCTTTCTCTTGCATCAGCTGAGTAGAATGGGAAACTCACAGGCACTGTGGTGTTTACAAAATTATGAATAAGACACAAAATATTGTATGATACAGGATATAATTTTGTTTCTTTATTGTTCTGAAAAAACAATTTATTTTTTCTTCAGTAGATCAGAAAGTTGTTTATGCAGGTACATGCATGCATACATATATATATATGTATGTATATACATATATGTAATTACATCCATGTGTACGTAAACATGTACATATGCAATAGCATGAGGTAAGAACTGATCTGTTTAATTCCCAGGCAGGGCATTCAGTGAACCAGSCAAGGGTTGGGAAGAGAACCTGATCCACAGGTGCTAAACTTTCAGTTTATGCCATGATTCATTGAAGCCAAACCAACATCACTTTTTCTTTTCCTTTTCCTTTTCTCATTGCAAATGATTCAAAATTCACACGGTCTGACTAAAAATGTCCCTTTTGAGACCATCAGATGCCAAGGAATGCTGTTGTCTTCTGCTTTTGGCATTTTATATCTTCTGTTCTTCAGTATAAATGGCAAACTGCAACTGGCACCTGAAAAGTAGTGTTAAAACACACTGAAAGCATTGGCATGACATTGATAAATGCAAATAGCCTGCCTGAGGGAACAGCACCTTCATTTAGATCTTCTGTTTCCAAATGTGTATATCTGTGAAAACAGTTGTATTAATGTAGGTTTAAAAAAATTAAAAAAAAAATACATGGTGAGTAATTCAAATTAATTCATAAATACCTGTTGATATCAAAAAAAAAAAAAAAAAAAAAAAAAAAAAAGCTCCTGAAGATAATTCTGTAATTAAGAGTCCAAAAGACCTTCACTTTTTACCCTATGGCAAGAAAATGGTGGAACATCTTTCTTGTGTGGAAGTGTGTTCCTGTTTTTTTGTTTTCTTATTTTTTCCCCAAAGCTTTACACAAAAATAAGGCAAGATGTATTTCTTCCTCTTATTAAACAAACAGATTTCATTAAATTAAATCAGTTATCAAAAGGGACACCCTGTTATCTTATTCAAAGTTGCTCTTTAGACTTTTTTGTGGTTTCTTTCCTTACAAGTCATTCTGTCCATTTCTGGGGTTATGTGATTCATTCAGGGGGCTTTTGACACCCACATTTTTAAGTATGAGGTTCTGATATTCCACTTTTTCTCTTCCTCCATATAATCAAGTTTGTGTGTTCACATGCATTCACACAAACAAATACATCACTAATCAAAAGATGCTTCATGATTATGGAGATGCAAAGTCACTGGGATTTGTGATCTATTGATGCAGAATAGAAGAGATTATAAAATTATTTTGGTTGTGTTTTAGTGAAAAGGGTTTTCTAGCTGGTATTTATACTTGGTCCTCTATCTTACTAGATGGGAGGCTGACAAGATGTTTTATATTTATAGATAAGAAGCAAAGATTCTGTGAACTTCATCCTTGAGTCTGGATAAAGGAGAGCATGAGAATAGATGTACCTTTCGTCTGTGTACAAAGGATAAACTGTGAGAYCATGTGGACATCTTATGTGTGGTTGACCCTGGGTCTGATCACCAGAGCACAGCTGTACTCAGTACCAGACTGAGATTGTTGCACAGTGAAGAATGACAGCTCTCATATAGGATGGTGATACGTTGTATTTTCTCTTTGAATTCAAAGCTCTCCAATACTGTTTTTAGAATACATTATATTCTTTTCCACACACCATTCTCTCTTTTCCCATTTGCATTACTCTGCTGCCTACATACTCATGAGAGGGGGAAAAGATGTGTCTTTCAAGGCTGCAGAAAATCATGGCAGCACATACTCAGAAGTTATATCTTCCTCTTCGGCTGCTGTGCCACAAAACGAAAGAATCGGTGGTTCACTAGGGGAATCCAAAAACTTCTGCTGTGATGTAGTCCTCAAGTTTTATGAAAGAACACTGAAGCCAATCAATTCACATATTCCTACACCACTTCATGTGCACAGTGGTGTTGGTTTGGTCCCACAAAATAATCACTGGTTGGCTTTTTTTTTTTTTTTTAACATACCAAGTAACACCCTCAGATTTCATGGTAAAAACAGCCACAAATATGAAACTGTTTTCCTCTGGTCTTGTAATTCCAGATTGGAAAAAAAAAGTTTGGCTTGATGTCTATCCCATTAACTTTAAAGGGAAGTCAGAATGTTTCTGTGAAGCAAAGAATAAATTAGTCAAATAACTTTTTTCATTATATTAAAAATTTCTAATTTAATATTTTGTTTTAGTCAGTCTGGATCAAAGTGTCTGTTGTTGTGTTACCACATAAAACTAATCTTTTACATAAATCAGCTGAACATTAATGYGTCAGAGGTATTTTAGGAAAAAAGGATAATAGCTACTGCTATTATCAGATACTTTCAACTGGTAACTGCATAACAGTGCTTTTGACATGGAAAAGTTCTGAGCAAGTTCCTCTGTACTGCAWTCTCCATTTGCTTAATGAAAAATTTGGTGTGTGTAGTCAGATGTAACCACAAAGACACCTTTTGGTTTTTCATTTTTGTCAAATATTAAGATTTTAGACAGAAATTCATGACAGAAAAGATGTGCAACTGATAAAAATAGTAAGAGGCACCTTAGCCAATATTAAAAGAACAAACTCCAAGCAACATGGATCACAGCTTTGTTCTCTTAGACATCTAGATCTAATAGAGCTGCAGCAACTCCAAAGGGAAGGAGMCACATCCTCACACAAACAGATTTCATGATCGTCACCACATGCTACATTGGTAATGCATGGTCATAAGCCATGTCTTCTTTCTGGTGGAGTTTCTCCTAATCTTTAGCCAAAAACAACTTTAAAACAATCTTTTGCTGGAACTCATAGCAGTTTGGGGAATATAAGCAGACATTTCTGCACAGASTACATGGTTTGATTTATGTATACTAAAAAGCTCTGGCTTATCTATACTTGAGTGATAAAAACCATGGAAAGTACTRAAAAATCAATCAATCTACATTTTAAATCAAATATATGATGAGTTTTCTCATAAACAGCAAGTCACAGSCGCTTCTACATGTTTATATGCATGTTTGAAATAGTAAAGCTCATTTAATGTGATTATCTTTATGCTGTAGTTCAGGTCCTACATTACTTACAAAAGTAAGTAATCTTACTTCTGGAATTTTATTTTCATAGTATCCATTTTATAAATCTTGACTCAGGYTTCTCAGAGCTATGATGTATCTTAATGAGAATTAATAAGTCTTTTTAAAGGCTTCTTAAATAAGAACATAATGCAGTGGCTGTGAGTTGCTGTTAAGTGTTAAAACTCAAACTCAATTATCTTTCACTTCCWCAATACTCTGTTTACCAAGATACTCTTTTGAACCTCGACCAGGTGTCCTTCCTCAATTAGATTCTAACATCTCAAACGCAGTGCGGTGAGGAGAAACAAAGACCTGGTCTGTCCCTAAGAAAGTCTGACTGTTTCTAGTGAGCAAAAACCCCTCTTCTGTCAATCACATATGATATTTCCTTAGGAATGAGACTTTTTATAGTAGTCTTGACTGAAATTAGTAGATTGGCTAACAAATGGTCACAGCTTTCAGTATTCAACAATCTTGACTGTAATTCCTGATGTATTGTTGCTGTTATCTTAAATTTATTTCCTTGTCTTTCAGAAATCAACTATTTTCACCCTCTTCATTAAAAAAAAAAAAAAAAAAAAAAAAAAAAAGAAGTTTCCATACCTTTATATCTTCTGTATTTTCTTGAAGGATTTTTTGCCATTGTTCAAGGTTTCCTGTTAGAAAGATCCACTTGCTTTAAACTTGAAAAGAAAGGTCTTTTTGATGATGATGATGATAGGAAGGAAATATTAAAAAGCAATAAAAGAGTAATCTGAGAAAGCACACCATGTTTCTTTTGYAGCATACTGTATTCCTGCCTAGCAAATGAGGGAAAGACTTTGGATRTAGTCTCCCTGGACTTCAGTAAAGCCTTCAGTTCTGTGTTCAACAGCCTCCTTCCGGAGAACAGACAGCCCATGTTTTGGACGAGTGCACTGTCTGCTGGATGAAAACTGGCTGGATGGCTGGGCCCAGAGTGTTGGTGAATGAGTGACATCAGCTGGCAGCCGGTCACTACTGTGGCTCCCCAGGGCTCAGTGCTGTAGCCAGTGCTGTTTAATGTCTTTATTGTTGACCTGAGTGAGGGTATCAAGGGTGCCCTCAGTTTAATTGCAGATGACACCAAATAGGAGAGGTGTCTTGGTCTGCCAGAGGATCAGAAGGCTCTGCAGAGGATCTGGATGGGCTGGATCARTGGCCAAGGCCAATGGTGTGAGGTTCAACACAGCAAAAATCCTGGTCCATCACTTTGGTCACAGGCTTTCTACCYAATCCCAGTGCTCTGGGGGTCAGATCTCTGTGAGCATTTCAAAGCAGTGGCTGTCAAGAAAGAGGGCTATGAAAAATAAAAAGCATTCCCAAAATTTATAGATAGATAGTTGGAAGCTGAATAGGCAAGGTGAGGCACATGTCTGCAGGCCYTGCCTGTTAGGTGGAAACACCTCCTTAAGGAGACGTAGAAGGGTTTGTGCAGATAGGGCAGGCAAGTCCCAAACACACGGTGTAGGCAGGCCCCAAAAAGAAGAAATACAACAGGAAAATTTCAAGTCCATCATCAAAATAAAAAGTGATTGATAAGCTTCTCATAGTGCTGGGGAATATTTTGGAGCAGTATGTACTCAGGCACATGGCTGGCAGAAAAACAGTCTTGGTTTCTTGTGGTAGATCTGTAGGATGGGAACTACTGACCAAGGTGATGAAGTGGCCTCTCATTTGGTTTGCAGATGACACCAAGTCAGGCAGGAGATTGATCTGCTGGAGGAAGGAGGGCACTAGGACAGAATGGATCMACGGGCTGAGGCCAATGATATGATGTTCCTAGCTTGTGCCCRACATAGCGTGGTGTCTGAATTTGAGACAATGTTTTCAGAGAAAAATGTTACAGGGTAAATGTTTCCTCCCACCAATATGAAAAAGATGTTTGGGCAAAGTAAAGAGAAAAAATAGTTTATTAACAAAATAAGGTGGCCACAGGGTACAGATTAAAATTAGTAACTGTTGGATATTTAAAACTCCAGGAATGCACTCCGCCATCTCCCCCCCMCTGCCTCTTGGCCACGTGGTGCAGAGAAAAGATGGTGGCTCCTGTTCCTGGGAAAAAGAAACAAAAGGAAAAGTCCACGTGGCCACTCAGGCAAGAGTGGGAAAAACCTGGAGGCAGTCCTCTTTTCATGGTGGATGAAACAGAGGGCTCGGTGTGCTTTTCTCTGGACGGCTTGGCTTCTTCTGGAGTCCAGGATGAGCCAGAGCGGCACGGTTTGTCCCTGCTAGTGCCCGGCTGGTCGGCACCTGCCTCCTCGTTCTCAGACAACAGCCCTGCCGGTTCACTCCAGAAAATCAGAAGAACCGCAGAGGGGTGGCAATCCCAGGAAAGCTGTTTGCACAAGCTAACAAACCAGAGCTAGCTAAACGGCAACTAACAAACCAGAGCTAGCTAAACGGCAACAATGTAACTCTCCTGCACACAGTGAGCAGGACTCCCACAGCACTGAGCTGAGCTCCAAAAGCCCCCGGCAGCTTTTAACTGCGCGTGCTGCCTTCCCAGCCGCTCCTGCCCCTTCTTCCGGGTTACATTTAAAGGCACAGACACCTTTTGGGCATACAAGCTGACGGAATATAGGAATACAGGATTGGCACAAAATCAACCCCAGACACGTGGCCATCAGGACTACTAAGGGTTCATCCCCCTGTACTCGACCCTGGTTAGGCCTCACCTAAGGAAGAGGAATCTTGTGTTCCTCTTTGGGCCCCTCGCAACAAGAAGGACATTGARGAGCTGAGCATGTCCAGAGAAGGGYAGTGGAGCTGGAGAAGGGTCTGGAGAACAAGTCTTATGACTATGCAAAATTATTTGGAGGTTTTGTGCCTGAAATTTTTGGCCCAAACTATTGGTTAGTGCAAGGTAAATGATCATATCTCAATTAAAAGAGAAATGTCCACAAGTAGGCAAGCAGGTAGATGTTTGCTACTGCAAAACCCAGAGCACGGATTCCTTTCCTTTTTAACCAGTAGCTTACCTATAAGAATCTGTTTTATTATCTAGATTGTCTACTTTTATCCTTTGTTTGTGGAACGTGTGATTTGATGTTTAAATAGAATATTTTCTTTCAGATTTTCAGATGGTGATAACTAGGGTATAATTTATCTTATTAATCCTTTCAGGTTTCCTTGTTTACATGACTAATGTTCCTGAATCGTGCACGTCTGATGGCAACCCATGGCTCTGTTGTCTCTTTGTCTTCTCAACTAAGCTTAAAATCAACAAAGAGCTTTTCTATCTTTTCAATCTTGTATTTCACCTTACGTGCCATTCAGCTTTTAGAGGGTGTGTGAAATTCCTTTGGAAACAAAGTAGTAATTCATGTTTACCACTGAGAGAAACAATTACCTGTCTCTCATTTCCAGTAATCCGCTTCTACGAGTAAACATTGCTTTTAAATAACCCTGCCCTCATACAAAGAAAATTAACTTCCTTGCTGCTCAAAGCTTTTTATTAGTAATAGTATCTCTCTGTTTATATTTGTTGTAAGAGTCATTGGAGAGGAGAGGGAGAGGAGAGGGAGAGGAGAGGGAGAGGAGA
>NW_026623286.1:2340644-2393854 GCF_030028575.1 Malurus melanocephalus
TCTGTCTTGAAAATTCTGTTTAACAGTTAAACAAACTGCCCAGCTGCATCTTTCAGTTCTGAGTATCACAGCATGGTTACAGCATGGGATTTTGCTATGTTATATTACAGTGGAGTTTTGATTGATCCTTAAAGGAAGTTCAATTTATTTACAGAAAAAGGAAGTCTTTGAGACTGGAAGATTATTCAATTTATTACCAAATTTAATTAATAAAAGGTTTCTTATGGACCTTGTATTTACCTTAAATATTTTTCCTAACAATATTTTTTAAAATAYTTTTCTTTTWAATATTGCAAMTCAGTCTTGGATTCTGCTTGGAAATAATTACTAAAGCATCTTGTTTGCCTGTTTCAATTGCATAGAACACATTTTTCATGGTTCTGAGACTGCCCATATTAATGTATACTTTCATATTTTAATTCATGAAGTTATAAGAATTTTGCGGGCATTGCAACATACCTCGCTTAAGACTTCTCTTGTTGTCTTCTAAAAATAGATATTGTTTAATGCTATAAAATAATACATTCTTGCATGGAGGATTGACATTTTATGCTGCAAAATCTRTGCTCATATGATTGTGCTTCTATGTGCCTTTCACAGAAAGTCATTAATGTCTCCTTTTTGTAGTGAACTGAGGTGAGGCTTGGGATCCCTTTGTGATAAACAMAACACCATAAAGAAAAAACAAGACACTTCTGACCTCAGAGACATACAATCTGGAATGAGACTTTATATTCATCCCTCCTGAAAAATGTTTTTCTCTTCCAACAAAAATAAATAAAATCTGATCAGTGTGAAARATGCAGTGTAGGAAAAGAAAAAGGAAAGGTCGTCTTGCCTTAAGCATCTTTCCATGAACTGCACAAACCAAATGCATGCCAAAATTCCATATTCTGCTGTCATGGACAATTCAGCAATGCACATAAATGAAGAAATGCTGGGTAAGMTCTTAACTTGAATTGACAACACAGTTGACATCCAGATCAACCATTATTATGAAATCCAGTGGYGAAACATAAAGTGTGTAGTCGTAATGTAATTAGGAGGTTTTAATAGACTTTATGGAGGAGTGCATTTATTTATTTTTAAATGGGAAAGATCTAGGAGAGGAAAAGAAATTCTGAATTTTTCTTATGACTATTCTGACTTTTCCTTTTGATGATTTTGCATTAGTTGGTCAGCTTCTGCATGGACACTAAAGCTCTGCCCATCTCAAGGTCATTGTTTTTTAACAGGAGCTTTTACTGCAACAAATGCTGTGTTGGAAGTTAAAGGCCTGATGACTCTCTGAAGAGTATAATAAATTATGCTTTCTTTAATTCSCTTTTATCAGCACATGTATGCTTTTGCATTGTTTGGCCTACAAGAATTAGTTTAAGAATGTTAAGGAGATTTTTCTCTTGTGTAGTTTTGGTTTGTCCCAGTGTTCTCAGTGCAGAAGGAAATTTCCTAATTTTCAACCCATTTAAAACAACTTTGGAAAGTGGCTTTATGCTAGGGAAAATATGAGGATAGTCTMATGGAAGACATATATCCTTTGTTTCTTTTCCATAGTAAACATTCAGTCTGAGTAGTGTCATTATAAGGGCATTCTGGCAACAAGCGGGAGACTGAATATCATAATTTTCATTTCTGTTTGTATGTCAGCCTATCAGGGTCATGTCAGCAACAGTGCTTTTCTTACTGTATGACATGTTCAGAGGAGTAGGGGCAAATGGAAATATTGCTCTGAATCAGAAAGCTGACACCTGGCAATGAATTTCTGGCAGATACTAGATATTTTTTTTTGTGATTTTCTGCAGGCATGGAGACTTTTGAATAGAAGGACAAAATTTAAATGTCATTGCACACACCCTTTCAATTTTGTCACCRCCCACCTTCTTGTGAAAAAATGTCATTGATCCTCCTATGGAAAGTGACAACAATTAAMGTTACTTTTAAGCACAGTAACAGTATTAGATATGAGACTAGCAGTCCATAGTTAAAATGCAGTGTTTCTTTTCTGAGTAGAACACTGTTACTCTGTACCAGGACTGCCATATGGTTATTTCTCGCTATGACAAGGCTAATCTTGGCTCTGTGCAATATAGTGCTTGGTGCTAAGATGAAGGCCACAGTCATGGGGATTTTGAAGAAAGTAGGAAGGAGGATGATTTAAATGGTTTTCTGAGTTTAAAAATTGTTCCAATMTTTTTCAGTTACACTGCCCACCATTTCAAGTGAAATTGAAGCCTTACTCATACTGCAATCAGATCCCTTGTTGAATTGTGTAGGGGTATGGCCAGGCCCTGAACTGAGGCCAAAGTTCATGTGGGGATTTAGGGATTTTGACAGCCCTTGGGCCTAGCATTGGTCAATATGCAGTTTTGTATCATGTATTCAAGCTACTGGTGCAACACAAGTGAAGGRTGAGGTCCGTGGGGAATCCTAGAGAAAAAGGAAGTTGCCTGAACCTGGACATAGGAAAATTTCAGGTCAGTTGAGATCTTAATTTCTATCTCAGTCCACTGCATARGTTTGGGGTTGCGAGGCTATATTTCTCACAAGGAGCACCTACACCCACAACTCTGGACATTAGCCTTTTTCTTGGACAGCTGGGAAAGTCAGAGTCTCTTAAGTGCATTGAAGGAATAGAGGGGAGAGAGAAAGAGTAGAATCTCWCTCTATTTTTCCAGCATAGCACTGTTTCTGTTGAGCACCAGTCAYTGGAGTTTCAAATCTATTCTCGTGTGAGGGTGCTTTAGGATTTTTTTCCTTTGGTCCAGCATACCTAAAATGTATGTGTGCCACAAGGTTCACAGGTTATAGGGAAGGAAGGAACACTTTTTTCCCTTGTCGATCATTAAGTTATAAGGCTTCACTTAATTTATAATTAAGCAATTATAAATAATTAGAAGTCATGTACTTCAGAAGTAATGGGGAACACTGTCRTGCTTTCAGTGGGAAGCTTGACTTGCAGCTTCTTTACTTTTTTGGACAACATTCCACATAAATGTTGCTATAATGTTGCTTTCAAGTATAATTCTTACACATATTTCATTCTGGGTTTCCATCTTGGAGTGGATTAAAAAAGATCCTAGCTACATTTCAACCTCTTTAAGTATTTCTGCATCTTCTGACGAAATACTATTTCATAACCACAGTAGCATTTCTCGGAAGATGCACTTTACCCTTCCACGAATAAGAATATATTTCATGAGTCTGTTCCTGTTCACATAGGGTTTGGCCAACAAATGAACTGTTGTATCAGAGATACAGAGTTTTCCTCATATAATACCATATTATTAACAAACTTTTGTTTTGAAAATGCATTTTGTTATAACCTACTCATAAAACCTTGATGAGTAATCCTGTCTAATACACATTTTCTGGGTGGAAACTGATGCCTCAGATCTTCCAGGATTTCACTAACAGTAAATGTGGAAGCCCTATTACAAAGGCAATGGCAAAAATACACTCCTCCAAAACACACTGTTCAATGTCCTTAATGGGCTTYTTTATAATTTTCATGCCTGCATTATGAACCAAGCAGTAGGTCTACTTGTTAAAACAAGGGAGTACATACTGAAATCAAATCTAGTGTAAGAGGTATAATGTCACCGATTTCCATGGGGTTGTACAAGGGTTGCATTTGTCCTGACTATACAAACTTCATGTGAATCTTTCAGACACCAGCCAGCTATGACAGTTTTAAATCAACTTTGTCCTACAAACTGCATTTAGGTAACAGGGTTACAATTGGTAAAAATTAGCTCCTTCGTTTTCCTCTTGAAAGCATATTGCCAGCATTATAAAAATTAGTTTTATCAGCTTTTGCACACTCCAAGCATTTTATATTATTTTCTTAGAACAAGAAACTGAAATGCCATCTGGTTTCACCGGTCTTGCCTAAATATCAATGATTTAGAGGTTTTTTGACATTTGTTTATAAATTACTGATAAAATATACTGTATATAATTACTGACAAAATGCTCCCACAAAATTTATCACACAGGACTTTTGATCCCATGACCATCTTTTTCCACACTTCAGCTTTAAACTGTGGATTTGTCCTATTACAGCAGTCCTGAACCATGYAGTCCCTCAAAACTGACATGCCTTATTTGTCTCTGTCATGGTTTCAGAATGGTATTGCCACTGAAATCATGCTTTGCTCATTGCCTTTTCCTTTTCCCAGTCCCCCTGTGGCATGCTGAAGAGGAGAATTGAAGACGCAAAAGGTAAAGATCTCGGGTTGAGATAAGACCACTTTACCAAACAGCAAYGTGGTAAGAAAGTGAGCAGTAACAGCAACACAATCAACAATGAAGTCTACAGGATAGACAAACAATTTGCATGTGATTACTTGGAGCCAGGGCCATCCCAGTGCTCCCTTCACTATGCTTACCCAACCAGAGGAGCCCTTCTCCCTAGAAGAGATGCCCTTTCCCCTACCTCTGGAAATAACATGAGGTGGTGTAGGAAAAGTTCCGAGTCCCAGATCTCCAGGGAGAAAGGAGTAAATGAAAGCTGCCTACCAACAAAAGATCTATAATTCTTTATCTGAGTAGTGAGGAAGAGCATGATGTAGAGTCTCCTAAGCAATATTAGTGTGGAACTGATGGTGACAACACTAATTAAGAATGAAAACTGGCTCCTGGAAATTTTCATTTATAAGACAACCTACTCAGAAGCCTGTAAATTCAGTTTGCATGCCATTTTATGCCRAAGGGTTGCCAGAACTGCTGTGACTCTTTTTTCCGTTGCGGGTTTGCAAGTATGGGCGTGAATGCAAGAATTCAAAGAAGTAATGAAAGAAAAGARCTTTGTTTCCAACAAAATTCAAGATAATTCCATGAAAGAATAAAGATTTTTATTCAGAAGTGGTTAAACTGCCAATGAGCTCCTAGCTCAAAATCCAGACACAAATACTCTCAGCATCGACCTCGGATCAGAAGATTAACTTTAATGGCAAACTATTGTTTTGAATTTGTGCTTTTACTGGCCAATCCTATTAAGAAGCATTATATTACGTAGTCCATGTTTGCTTAGACTAGCATCTTTTATTATGTGGGATTTGTCTACTTTTTTTTTGTTGGGTAAATTTTTGTGGCAAATCTTTTTAACTAGTGTTAGTATCTGTGCTTGTACAGGCTCTATGACTGTATATTTCTAATTGTATCCTGCTTTAAAATTTGTATCTTTTGAAATGGAGATCCTGCTTCTTTGGTTMTCACTGTAAAATCTAGAGCATACATATATGTATTAGGATACAAAGAAGAYATTTTTGTAAGTTTTTAAAATTACATTATTTTAAAATAATATTATCATGCTTTCAGGTACTTTTGTTGTTTTACATGCCTAAATTCATGTAATATTATGAATTCCTTCCCACCTCCCATCTCCTTAGGTCACAACATRCTGAAAGAAGCATTGGGTCAATCTTCAAAGAAATAAGAATTGTGCAGACATCTGAAAAGCATTTTTAGTATTCCAAGTCTGAGCTGAACAAGTTCTTTTAAATGCTTCATTATAGTTGTTCTGACAATCATTCACCAAAATACCATATGTTGCCAATAAATAAGCCTTCACTAGATAGCCATTGTCCCCAACAACAGACACAAACACTTGTTAATTAAACCTAATTAAGCCAATAGCATACATAGTAGAAACACATGCTGACTAATTTGCTAGCCAAAGTTSAAATGGGCAAGTCTTCAGCTTTTGGCAGATAGCTGACATCTCAAATCCACATGCATTAAGGAGAAAAAGTAGTCAGGCTACTTGGGAAGAAAGATGTGAAAAARGTTTGCGTACACAGACACAACTCTCATGTCTATGCAGATGTAAGTCTAATTTTTTTCTGTGGCCTGAAAGCCAGCAATGGATCCAGTTCAGAGGATTCAGTCTTAGAAAGTGTCTCAGAGAAAAGTGAAGTTACTTTTTCAACTCTTTTATGATGACTATGGGGAAGAAACCCCAGTGGATGTATGACCAGACACACTGCGCCATTGCAAACTCACAGCTAGCCATGTTTCAGCTCCCAGTGAGATGTCAAAGGCTGGTTCAAAGGTACCATATACTGTAGCATGTTCAGAGAATACAGAGACTTTTTATGAAACTTTATACTCWTGGTTCACTGTGTCTGTATGATTTCAAGATCACTAGCAGGCCTCTTTAATTTTGTCATAATTGCATTAATACTGTAGGATCTGTATTACCCTTCAATACATTAGTAGGCTAATTTGATGCCAGAACCAGCAGGGGAACAAGGCATAAAGCTATTTTGCAGCTGTCATTTTGCTTTACAGTTAACACAGGGTTGACACAAATATTACTCCACTTCATACYAGTTTTAGTTCCTCTGCCACCCCATTCACTGATTCAGCTGGCTGGTTAATGTCTTATTCACCCAGGTATTTCATCTGGTACTTTTGCAGAAAGTCTGCCTGAGCTCTGTCACCTGGGGCTGTCAGTACCGAGAAGACACCTGCAGTTGATTCCTGCCTGTGGGTAGTGGTGGAAAGGCTGTTTGAAGCGATAGAGCACATTTAATGTTTAGCATTCCAGTGACTTGTTTTCCTGATGGTTGCCATGAAGCAGTGTTTCTTCCTAAGCATGCAGTATTCAAAAGAGTGCAGCGGACTTGCGTTTTCATGAGGTTATGTTATTATTTTAAAGTAATTTTTGCTTTGACTTGCAAATTTGCTGGTCCCATGCCGCACCTGCTGCTTTTTAGAAGCTGTGAGAAGTAATAYACCTTGAGCAAGCTGAGGACATGACTTTTAACGCAAGAGATAGTCATGAAACAGAGATAGAATTAGGAACATTGACATGAAAAATATAATTCTGTTTTGCCACTACCGATCATTACAGTTTCTTATCCAGAGGTAAATTTTTATAATATAAATTGTTAATAAGACTGAAGAACAGCAACATGATTAGGCATCTTCTGATATTATAGCTGCCTTAATCTTTCTGTGTGAATTCATTCATTTTTCCTATGCCTAGTACAACATTTTAAGCCTAATTCAATAAAATGAATTTCTTTTTTTTTAATTCAAAGCAAAATTTAATTTAGATGTCTTATATGCAGCCAAATATTTGTATGAAATATCCAGGGTTTATGAATATTATATTAGAAACAGTTATTAGATGGCAATTTCAATTAGCCTATATTTACATATGCAATATTAAGCCACAAAATTGCATAAGTTTCCAATTACTATAAAAGAACTAAAATTATTTACAATGTTTAAAGTAACAGCAGGGAAGTTATTGCATTGGAATAATGGGACAAAAAAACTTCTGTAATAGCTACAGATTCCTTAGAGGGTTGATTTGCGCATAATTTCCTTCACTCGGGAATCAAAAAAATATTGCAGTAGTTTTAAGTTTAGAATACCGTGCCAAGAGATGGTGAAGTTATGACCAGATGAAGAATTTGGTCACAATATCAGTTCATACAGAGTGACAGAAGTTTGCAGAAAAATGTCCAAGCAATTCTTCTTACTGAAAGTTATTTGAGTTATTTGCCCTTCACATGAAAAAGGGAGATTTCAACAGATCTAGGAGTTTCTGCTGCAGTTCTGCTTATCTAGAACTTTATGAGACACTAAATGCATGAATATAACAGCAAAAAGGAATTACCAATATTTCTTTACCTCTCTTGATTTYTGAGAAGTAGCAAATGAAATAACTTTTCCAAACCATTTTGTTCCTCCCGCTGGTACAATATGAATAGAGGTAAGGACAAGCTTAAGAAGACAGAATATGTATATAGGGTTATAGGAAAACCATTAGTACTTGCTGCTTTGTGATTTTTTTTTTTCCTCAAAAGGTCAACTGTGAAATAAATCCTTTGCTGTGATGTTTTCTACAGATTTTCTACAGATTATAGCAAACCAGCATTTGACATGGATGATATGAAAGAGGCATTTGTTTATAGAATCAGTAGCTAGTTACAGAAGATTGTGGTTTGTAGTGTTTTGGAAATAGGCATTCAAGAAAGTTGTGCCTCTCAGATTTTCCAATGAATCTTCCTTGAAAATTTCTCTCCTTTACTTCATTTCTTACCTGTACTTTATATGCTTACCTAAACTGTGTTAAAACAATTTTTTTTGTTTGAAATTGTTTMAAAAATAGGCTGCATTAGTTTCTGTAAAGGCTCTGTGTGTCTTGTGAAAACTATGTGTATGACTAAGTTAATGAATACAGAAACTTGGCTTGCAGAAAGAACAGGTTTTTTGGGGGGGTTTGCAGATACATTATATGATTAAAACTATATAAATTTTACTGACTTCTGAAGAACTTTTATAATATGTGCACACAAAAAATTTCTTGCAAGCAGGTGAAGGRTAAATAGAGTGGCCTTTATTGTGCCACCAACGTAATGTCTATTGCAGATCTCGGATGGATAAAATTGGATTGGCATTAAAATAGAGGTTTTTCATTTTGAATCGAAAGATTTTTCATAGAATCTTGACCATAAAAAAAAACTTTACCTCAAAAAAAAGTTCCTTAYTTTCAGGTCAAAATGACTCATTCAATAAAATAACCATTGTAAAGACAACACAYATAAACATATGGATAGATAACCAGAAGAATAGAGCCTGATTTGAATATTTTGTTAGACTACAGCCTAAGCTTTTTTTCTTCAGATTTTCAGTTAATAGATGTTTACATAATTCTATTTTTCATTCCAAGAAGAAGGCAAAGAGAAGTTAAAACTTTCAAATTATTGTGGGAATTATCTTCCTAGCACCATGCAGAAATTACACTATTCTTCACAAGCMTTTTCATCACTTTTCTTGAGAAATACAAGAGGTTCTCAGATTAGCTATTACATTTCTTCAGGTTTTCATATCCAAAAATGTTATACCAGCCTTTTTTTCATAATAGCCTACCTAAGGATGGTAAAAAGATCACTGCTACATGATTAAATTCAGCTTGGGTAAAGCAGCTTGATCTCCCTGTTTGTCAGCAGTTTCATCTTTAAAATAGGCTACTAGTCTTTATTTCATGATGCTTGTAAAAGTCAGTTTTGGTCACTAATACTTYGAAGATTTTTAAGATATGCTAGTAGATCTTTGTACCATGCATGTGAAAATCATTCACCTAGTAAAGCCCTTTGAGCCCTGGAATGCTCTCTGAGAAGAATTTTTAAAGGGCTGGTTATAGAATCAAGCACAATAATTTTAAAAGTGTAGTCAGTCTTTAATTATTTCTTTCCCAAGATGAATATATAATCACCCACAAAGTCTGTGATTTCTAAATTATTAAGTCAGTACAGGAAAAGGTAGCATCTGTGTGGTGGGGTTGGGGAGGGAGAGGGGCTAGGGGCATGAATTATCCAATAAAATTAATTTTGCTTAACAAAACTCTTTTATCATCAATTTGTTTTTGGACTTACGATGATGCATAAAATTATACCAGGATAATCAAGAACCTGATTTGACATGACAACCTTGATTACCATGGCTAGAATAGCAAATAGCTTTCTGAGGAGGATCATCTTAATTGTAGGCTTTCTGTTACCAGTCACTTTCAACCAATCTGTCAAGCATTTTAACAACTTGCTTTGGTGGGAAGGTCAACTTTCTGACTGCCAGGAACAGGAATTTTACAAGCAGGTCAATACTGAGATCTGTTTCCTTTCCAAATGAGGAAAATGTTACTGTCTTAATGTGCTCCTGAAGGTGACCAAGGAAAGACTGATACAGTATTTAATATAATACATTCCTTTAATTATTRAAGTTTTGGTAACTGGCAGCAATCCTTGAACCAGACTGATAAAGGTTTATGTATTGCAAAGCAGTGTTTTAAAGTTTTTTCTAGTATTGCTACATTGAAGAAAAACAGAGTCCTTTTGACCATGAAATACTGTATGACACATAGTAACAATTGCTGATAAAAATAATGTAACTGGATGCAGTTATTATGAAGAAAAATAATTTGAATACATTGCACGGTATGCCATGTAACTGTTTCGATTTGTATGGGTCTGGCTGGGATGGAGTTAACTTTCTTGTTAACAAGCATTATGGCGCWGTATTTTGGATTTATGACTAAAACACTGTCGAGAACACACCAATCTTTTGTCTATCACAAAGTAGTCCTTGCATAATGTAAAGACTTTGTCTTTTTCTCTTTCTCTAACTCYACAGTGAGTTGGTTGAGGTCAAGCAAGAAATTAAAAGTGTGACAGTCAGACCAGCTGGCCTGAATTGGCCAAAGGGCTGTTCCATACCACACTCAGCAATGAAGCTGGTGTAGCAGAAGAAAGGGTTTTTTGGGGGTGTTATGTTTTCTGAGATGCCTTCTAATTAGAGAGAGTGCATCAGTCTGTTTGTGGGAGGTGGTGATTACCTTTGCATCACTTGTTTTTTGTCTTTCTTTCATTTATTGAACTTTTTTCCCCTCAGGCCATGAGTTTTCTTGATTTTGCTCCTTGTGTTGTCTCCCTGGGCCTGTTGAGTGGGGAGCAGTGGGTGAGTGTGGGTGCTTTGCTGCTTGCCAAGATCAGCCTGCCACAGACTTATACCAGGAAAATAGTCTTCTTGCACTCTCAGTGACACACATTTTTATTGAAGAAATAGCAAATGTTTTCTTTTGAAAGCATGAAATGTAGTTCAGTTATCAGTCATGGCGCATGCAAATTAACCTGACTCCTTTCTCAAATGTGAGCTTGTGTGGTTTCTCCCCAAACCTCACACACACAAACATATATATGTATCTTCAAACAAACAATTTTGTCATAATGCTTGTAATTCCTACATCCCTGCCTCCAAGTTTTATCAGAAATGAAGGAGATTCTGGGCCCACAGCAGTAGCCCTTAATCTTGTGAGTACCTTGACTGCTGCAAACTTACCCAGTAAAAATCTACAAAGCTGGATAAAGAATTACCTGGCCTTTCTCTTCTTCAATCTTGAATTGTGCCTTTTTGTTTTTTTAATTAACAAATTGACACCAGAACACTTCTCCCTATCTAAGAAAACCCGTATGTATTTTCCCTGACATCAGGAAGTGTTCTAAGCAAGAAGAAMATTTATTTGATTTAGCGATTTTATTGACCATAACTAGTTTACTGTGWTTTGTTTGGCACAACAGCCTTCGAGTGGCAGCTTTGTGGTTGAATTCTACAGATCTTGTGCAACAAGATCCACACTTAATGATTTAGTCTGGCAATATTTCAAAAACAGAAAAAATCTGATGAACTTTTGTTTTGAAGTCTTCTTTTCCAATTTGTGGGCTTTATTTGGGAAGTTTTGGGTTTTTTTTCTGTAATAACACAGTATGTCCTTTTACATATGAATACCAGCAGCCTGCTAGAAATGAAGGCTTTTTTTCAATATTTAATATCAAGAATGTGTTTATGTGTTGTAAAAAGTTTTGATCTTTGAGAGTACTCTAACCAGGGACACTGGAGAATAGCAATTGCCAGATATGTGAAGACACAGAATATGAGAGTATGTAGGCACAGTAGGATGGTTTGCAGATTTTCCTTTACATCAAGTGATGCAAGCAAGCACCAAGAGCAAGATGCAGTTCACTTAGATGGCTCACAGTGCAAGTGTCTGAGTCTTAGCTGTGAAACTCTGAGTGACAATGAAGTTAGAACTTTTAAGATATGAATCATCTAAATTATTGCAAAAAAGAAGCCTTAGAGTGAAAGGAATGACAACCTAGAGACGCCTTTCTGTCCTGTCTACATGCAAAGCACAGGAAACTGACCTATCTGTAAGCAAGTTTGACAGAATAATTCCATCACTACAAAATCCTAGTAGGATACAGTTATTTCTACCATATTTTTAGGCATCTAGACACCTTTGAAAATATCTGGCCTACAATTCCCAAGGAATTTGCTGAGATAACTGAACCAATGTTAGACTAGCACCCAAGTACCGTGATTTCTGTCCTTTAAAAGACTAAAGGAGTTGGGATTTGCTGACCAGGTAAATGCTTCAGTTGAGAACATTGGGGCGCGTTGTACTCAGCAGTGGAATATAGTTAACAAAAATGAAAATACAACCTAATGTAACATTGTGCGCAGGATGTCCAAGCCTGGCCTGGAGMAAAGGACCTGAATAGTAGTGGCATAGTTCATGGCTATCTCAAATACTCATCACTAAGTACAATTCACCACCATTTCTGATATGAACAAATTCTTTGCATTTAGGTTGTAGTTACTCATTGTTTAATTACCATATATGTTCTTTGAAAGTGCCCATTTGGTGACCTTGAAAGGAGGAAATGTCTTAGAATGTCAGTACTGTATTTTTAAAACCAAAACAATTGATTAAGAAGCCAGGGGTTCAGTTTTGAAGAAAGTCTGTTTTCCAAAGATTTCGTGATACTTTGCATTATAAAAAATGTATTTTTACTGATACAGGACATGAAATATTTTTGGGTTTTATACCCTAATACTTTCATATGGAGGCTTATAGGAAATAGGAAGAGTCAGATACACTGCCTTTAAATTTGTATGTTAAAGTTGTGATAAGGATGCAGTAGAGACACAATAGTCAGTTCACAGGAAGTCTCTAAATTTCAGTGATTYGAATGTGAATAAGTAAAGTATAGAGAAAAATAAGTGCATTTTTGTAGTTTTAGAGCAAAATGTCTCTGCACCTTGCAATGCTGAAAGAGTAAGGTATATGCAAGGAGAACCYGTGCCATGAAAGATGCATTGTGCCAACACAGCATCATGAAAGATCTTGGAAGACAACTCACTTATCGACAGGCTGTGCTGCAAGGAAGTCACAGCACTGGGTCAATTSAGTTCCAGCTATAATATCTGGAAATACTGCATGTCACTGCTTCAAATTTTTTAGTTCATGATTCACCCTGTACATTGCAATATGCTGGTGTGCAGCAGTAGGTGAAGGACAGAAAGCTTCTGGATGAAGTCAGTATAGCTGGATAAATACCTAACACTATTGCACTTGTTTCTCATACCTTTTTCATCCTCAGGTATCTTAATTGCCTTCAGATGGTCATTAAACAACCATGACTCATATCTGCTATCTGTGGTTTTCTCGTAGCCTTTGTCTTATATTAAAAAAATACATAATTTRGTTCCATGTAGTGTTCTATTTATTTTAATGTACCCATATAAACATTTGCTTTGCTAGTGAAATCAAAGTACTTGGTCTTGGAAGTAGGAATAGAAAATGGAAAAAAATGGGAAGACCTTTAGTTTCCTTTCCTAATCTTATGCTGCTTTATRCAAAGAGCATTTCTGTAATGACTAATAGGATTTAAAGTTGTTTTGTTTCAGAGAGCTGGTTGTCAGTAATGGTCTTTATCCTGTCATATTTCTCTTAGATACAGAGAGACTGTGCCATGAACATGATAAAGGTGTAAACATTTCTTCTTTCTTCACATTTTCTGATAAATCAGCTTTATGAGTAGAGTGTTTTTGTTATCTTTATGTCAGACTGTGCAGCTAAGTACGCTCTATAGGGMAGATTTACCCATAGGCTGATGTCTTTAACCTTGGTACAATTTTGGAATATAATTCTCCAAGTAACATTTGGTTCTCACACCAAGACAAAATTCTGGATCTTCCTTCATTCCATTTGTAGTAAGCYAAGAGGGAAACCAGCTACAAGCAAGCATCCATTCCCATTACTTTCCTTCATGGGAACCCCAAACAAGATCTGATTACTGTGATTCTGAAGGACATAAAAGTGACATAAGCATGCATTCATGCTGCATCAAACAGCTACAAACRCAGTGTTAAAAATCAGCATTTATGACTCTCTGGAATTTTTGAAAAAGGAAAGTTAAACCCCAAAATGATCACACAGAGCTGAATTTATGGAATGTAAAATAGATAGATTTTTTTTAATTTAAAAAAAAAAACAAAAACCAAAACATGGATGGGAAAATAATCCATAAAGTTATACTATTTCTGAATTAGTCAAAATATTTTGTATAGAAAATAAAAATATAGAAGAGGTTCAGTTCTGCAAGGACTGATGTAARCAACAGCTCAAGCATTAGTCCTTGAGGTCTCCAAGCTTCCTACGTAGCTGCTGGCCTTTCTCAGGCTTCTGGGCTCTGGTTTCACAATATCATGAGGACCACAAATCGAGCTCTCTGTAGAACCAGTCCAGCACATTAGGGGAAAATGGTACAACAGGTATGCTACTCAAACTCRTTGGGCTTTAGGCTTTAAAGAATCACAACAGCTGTGATGGCAGGAGAAGAAATAGTTTTGCAAAGGCATCTYGACTATTACATCAGAAGTTCATTAATATTAACTTTTATACTTCCTGTGACACAATAAAACCTCAGCCAAATAAGGGTTYTGAAAAAACTGTTTCATTGGAAAATGCTAGGCCAGTGTTGTGAAAGCCCCAAACTGGCAGTCATGAAACAATATTTTCCAGCATTATTTTTCAAGTTTAGTGGCCTTTTTGTGGTTATTTGTAAGAAAAGGCATAGTGAAAAGAGTTTTTCATATGTCACATACACAAGCCAGCCCTATTAATTGATGAATTTTGAAAAATCCAGTTGCCAAATGAAAAGACATGTTGGGAAAATGTTTAGGAGTCAATGGTRTAAATCAACATTAAATCCCAGTGAACTCCAAGCACAATAGCAACAGAATTAATCTGCCTATTGGAGCATATGCATAGTATATGGATTCTATAAATATTGGGAAATATTTCCATCTAAATTAATTTAGACAGGTACAGTGGCTTTTGTTTCTTCCTTGGGCTGATTTCTGGAAATCATCCACAATCAACACACAATATTTTTTAATAACTGTAGTTGATTTTGAAATGATCAACACATCATAATTCTCACCAAACTTATCCATGACTTTGCCATAATCACTGCTTTATATGAAAGTCGAGTAAATACAGAGTAAAGAMGTCTCTAGAGGCTGGCTGAGCAAAAGAGAAAAGTTAAAGGCCCCTTACATGGTAGCCTCGTGACATWAACCAGACAAAAAGCATTGTTCATAGGAGGAAAACAATTCCATATGTATCAAAGAAGACTCCGTTTATAGGAGATTTTTCCATTTATTGCCGTAATTTTAAAGATTCGACTAAACATACATAGCCTTCAAGCCTTTCTTAATGCTTCTTGATTGAACTTTAGATAAAATAACTTGTAATTGACTTTAAATCCTTTATGGAGGTACTTTGAGTAGTCGTTATATGTAAGGTACTTTTTACAGTAAGAGAATAATTGACTTGTATTTGAAGACCATAACTATATTTGAATTWAAAAAATTAATTTCAAACATGTTAGCTGAAAATTAACTGCAGCTTCAATAATTTTAGGATTTCTAATTGAGCTAAGATCTGAGCAGTATGAGATACCTTGGGTAGACATCCATTCTAATTTATATCTCTACTGTAGAGTAACCTGAAGTGTTAAGAAATCTAGCAAGGAACTTTGTGACAATAAATAACTGCTTTCCAAAGAAACCATGAAATTAATTGCTATATTCACGATTGGTACTATTTAGAACCTGTACTACAAAGCCAGGCTACATAATTCAATAAGTACGTTGCCAGATAAACCAGAAACAAACACCTTCCATGTCTCCTTAAAACTCTAACAAAAATTTTGAAATCAGGTTTTTGTATATATATGTATATATATATTAGAGTGAATCTAATTTGATATGTATGTTTGCATTGTTAATATTTTTTGTTTACTGTATAAGAGTCTCCACAAACATGTAAAAGGACTTAGTGTACTTAATTTTGAGATGCTGGATAAACATTAAACTTTGATGACATCCCAAAGGCACTGGCCAAAGCCATGAGCTGGCTATACAGCAAAACTGTCAGATTTTTTGAGGTCTTCTTCATGGGTCTAAAAAGCCTGGCTCCCATCTCTAACTAGTGAACCTTTTCACCGCTTCAGCTGAATCTCTGAACATCTATGGGGSGTGATGGAATCGATCCGAGCATCCTCAAAGAGGTATCTGGTRTCATCACAATGCGTTTCGCAGTAAGTTTTGAGCAGTTGTGAGAATCTGAGGAAGTCCCAGCTGATGGAATCTGGGGAATGTTATCCCAAGATTCAAGAAGGGCAAGGAGGAGGACCCCAGAAACTACAGGCCTGTCAGTCTCCCTCCAGTGCGTGGTAAAGTTATGGAGAAGATTATTCTGGGGGTATTKAAAATACTATTGAAAGACAACAAAGTCACCAGTCACAGCCAGCCCAACAGGACTGGAAGGGACACTGAGCAACTTTGCAGACTGTACAAAACTGGGAGGAGCTGAGGACTCTATCAAAGGCTGGGAGGCCCTGCAGAGAGACCTCAACAAATCAGGGGTCTGGGTGATGCCTTAGTATTTGAAGTTCTGTATTTTTCATGTATCAGTGTTCCCGTAATTCTTTAGTGTACAGCTAAGCTACTGTTCTCCCATATTTAGGCAAAACAATTCCTGTCTATGCCCAAAACTCAAGGCCACCTCCCTGCCTCAGGCCCCAGGATGTGTAAACAACAGTAAACTTGGGGGAGTGAACTTGGAATAAATTGCTTCATTAGCTGAAGCTGTAAGGAGAACTAACACCTGATATACAAATGGATAATTCTTATAAAGCATGAAAAATCCATGACCTAAGGTCCATTTTGGGTGTTGTCCCTGGATGGGCTGTGACTGCTCTGAAKGTACCGAAAGGCCCTTCRATAAATATAACTGCATTTTATTCCCTTAATTTTGTCTAGCCTGTATTTTAGGTAAGCTAGGTTTTCTAGGCACCATGGGCAATCACCAACCACATGAAGTTCAACAGCATAAAGTGCCRGACTCTGCACCTGAGATGGGGCARCCCTGGATGGACAGACAGACTGGGGAGTGAGACCCTGGAGASCAGAGCCATGGAAAGGGACCTGGGGCTCTTCTCAAGGTGAATCTGAGCCATTGTGCCCTGGCAGCCAGGAGGGCCAAGCGTGTCCTGGGGGGCATCAGGCACAGCATCACAGCCGGGCAYGGGAGGGGATTGTCCCGCTCTGCTCTGACCTGGGGCGGCCTCACCTCCAGGGATGGGGSCAGATTGGGCAATGCAATAGAAAGAAAACATTAGACTATTAAAGAGCATCCAGAGGAGGGCAACAAGGATCCTGAAGGCCTTGACGGGCCTGATGGGCAGCTGAGGTCACTTGGTCTGTTCAGCCTGGAGAAGAGGACAGATCTCATTGCAGTTACAAYTGTTTTGTGAGGGAAGAAGAGGGGCAKGCACTGATCTGTCCTTTGTGGTCACAGTGACAGGACAAGAGGGAATGGCATGAAGTTGTGTCAGRGGAGGTTTAGGTAGGATATTACGAAAAGGTTTTTCACCCAGAGGGTGGAACAGGCTCCCCAGGGTATTGGTCACAGCACCAGATTGACAGAGTTCAGGAAGTGTTTGGACAATGCTCTCAGGGACAGGGTGTGACTTAGGGATGGTGCTGGGCATGGCTTAGAGTTGGACTTGATGATCTTTGTATATCCTTTCCAGTTCAGCTTATTCTATGATTCTGTTTAGAGTTAGCCCAAATGTTAATGGCTGTGATTCTCCTTCAGGTACATGGAAAGTAGAAGTAAAACTATTTGTCTGGAGGACAGTGACTTGGAAAGGTGTAAGGGCTAAACAAATCTCACATTGGATCCATTCTGGAGATGCTACTGCTCTTGAATTTAAAAAAAATGACCTTGATTCCCCTCTCAGCATCAAGGCATCCCATCTGCTCATCCATTCACTGTTATTAGCTACCTGCAAAGGTAAGTTAAAATACCATGCCAGTCTGTGTTATGCTGTTACCTGCCTAATTTCATGCCAACAGCAAACTCAGGGATTTTTTCGGGGACAAAATAATGCAACTGCTGCAGCAACCACATGTTTTCTATCGTACAGGGGAAAAAATAAGGTCAGTGTGGGCTTGAAGGGTTGTAAAGCTTTAGTCTGCCTGAATTATTTTATGCTTGTGAAAGTTAAGCAGATGAGAAACACATTAAATAAGATGACAGAATTTAGATTATACCTCCTCCCCTCCTCGTGCCCCTTCCAAGTCCTTAGCTCAGTGGATGAATTCCTCCCCCCATTCCTTTTTTCCTTTTTTTTTTTTTTTTTCAATTTGTTAAGATGCTGAAATCTGCTTTGTGTGATTTATGAAGGAACTTGAAGCGATTAGTTTCACAGTGCATGAAAATTCCTCAGGTTCAGAGGGATGTCCAATCTGTTACACCGCGAGCCGTTGACTGGATGAGARCATGAGCAGCTCGGAGCCATAAGGAGATTGTGTTGAGTTATTAAACACTTGTGGTAAAGCTGCTTATTGTTAATTCCCCAATGTCCTGCTGAAGTGATCGGATAAGATCAGATCGGATTAGATCAAAGAGCCTGGGAACCAGCCTTTCGAGCAGATTCATTTAATCAATAAAGAGGGTCTCCAAAGAGAGAGAGAGGCAGTACCAGGATCACGAGAGATTAGAGTAGGGAAAATAAGAAACAACAGATTATTTTCCTCTTATTTTTAAAATGTAATTCTGTAAGCCAAAGCATGCTTTTGTGCGTGTGTGCGTACGTGTGTGAGCAAAAAACAGCCAAAAAGGATATAAGTGCTCCCTTAGAACTTCATTACCGAGCAGACAGTTTYAAATGAAGTATTTTGCAATACAGTAATACTTAATAAGTCAAGAGACTGTAAAAGTATTATTAAAGCAATCAGTACCATGAAATACCTACTGTGAAAAAAAGAACCATTAACAGCATTTCAGCAGAAGCAATTTTTGCTTTAATGATTCCTTAAGAATAGGGGATTCTGGGTGGGTTAATCTGCACAATTTCTGATCTTTCTTTCATCTGAAAGAAAAAAAGGGGAGCAAAACCCAATAACACCACCAMCAACAACCCTGACCCACCACTATCRCATCAAGATCAGAACGTATTAAATTAATAACACTGGCAGATGTTGTGGAATGTGCATTGTTATAATACATGTAATTACAGTACAACTGCTGCTGTTAATGCTTGTGCAGTGAATAGACTTGTGTATAAGTACTTGCAAAACCTTGCTAAATCTGTACTAAATGCTAGAAGCTGTTGGTAAATGTTTAGAAAGTTAACCCACGAAGAAGGAAAAAAAAAAAAGGAAAATATGAAGAACAAAGAATCATTCAATGTAATGAAGCAATGGTATAACTCCTTTCCATTTCTAGCATAGGAGAATTTTATTTCCAAAATAATTTGGGAAGAGGGACACACCTCCTTTAAAAATTATTAGCCCTAACTGCATAATAAAAAAATGCATCTACTTTTACAGGTTGTAATTTTTACTCTGAGTCAGATAAGGATACATATCTATAAATCCCTTCTGTAAAATGTAATTTTCTATCTAGATAGGCTGATGACTTTAGGCCCTGCACACCTTTAGAAATTGTTAATTACTGTGGGACGGTTTAACACTATTTTCCAAATCAGCATGCATGCATAAAATGACTGCAATCTAATTTGACATATTATTAGTGATGATTATTGTCATAGATAAATTAGATTGAACAGAAAATAACCTTCATCCTTAGCATGTTTTAGCTCTCAGAATTAATGTGATTTGGTGAACACATATAAATAAAAGTCTGATGAGTCCCTGCTGACTGCAGGGCCTGCTGGTACTGAAGTGTATCAATTTCATGCAGATGATGAATTCCTTAAGCATTCAATGATAATCATGCTTGATTTGACAAGACTTTCTCATGCTATTTTAGGGCCTTAATTTTCTGTGAAGTTCTGTCAAGTGTTCATCAAGCACCCACTTATCTCCCTATCTTAACCTGGCAGCCAATCCAAAGGTTGCCTACCAGTGCTGCTACCGGTCCCAGCCCATTAATATTCCTGCCACGTGACTGTCCACGGAGAGAAGCCAATCAATGCCTGATTAACATTCAGGTCACATGATGCCCAAGGAGAGTAAATGAGTTACACAGTAAGACATCAAACAAATTTTCATCTTGAAAGAGTGATTGCTTTTTCTGCTGCTGTGATGTTTGTCAAATTCGCTCTAGCCTTGTCCAATTAAGCTCCATGAGCTGAATGACTAATGAAGAGAAGGGAATGCTGTGCCAGCATGACAGCTATGAGAAGTATCACTGAATAAGAGCTGCTGAAGAAATTTTTTTAAATTTAAAAAAAAAGAAAAAAGAAAAAAGAAAAAAGAAAATGATTGAAAAATCACGTCTGGGTAACTGGTGTAATTGCTTTCAAATTTCAGAAGCTGCTTAGAAGTCTCCAGTGAAAAATACAAATTGCATCTTGCTGTATAGGACATTTGTTGTCTAACTTTAAAATGGAAAAATGAGCTTGCATTTTCTCATAATAAAATTATTTTTGCAATTTTGAACAAATATGCATTAACTGGATTATTGCCAGCAAATGTGCTAATGAGTTTTCACAGGCTGCTAGAGACATACTGATAACRGAAGATCCCACTTTCAAGCATCAGCCAGCATGGATAAAAAAATCCTTACTTTATGAAATAGAAAGGAGAAAAGGGAAAAGGGAAGACATTTTGCAGATGAAGTGGCAGAGAGAAGCAAGTTTACTCACTGTATTTTAGAAGGAAGTAGCTTTACAGGACATTGATTGAAATATTGTGTGAGATTGTAAATGTGGCATAATTCTTTTTGCCTTATTTGAGGAGCTGATGTAGTATGGAGTTATTCTTTTATTTTATTTTACTTTGCTATTTTTTTATTTTATTTTATTTTATTTTATTTATTTTATTTATTTTATTTTATTTTATTTTATTTTATTTTATTTTATTTTATTTTATTTTATTTTATTTTATTTTATTTTATTTTATTTTATTTTATGTCACTGCTATATATTTGTTGTTAAATTACAACTGCTCAAGGAAACAAAAATAAATGTCTGAATAGAATTATAACCCTGTTTAGCAGAAATCTTTTAAAGCTTAAAAAAAATCTTAAACTACATTCTGGGTCATCATTGAAAGTCTATTTAGTCAGAAAGTCAGAAATTGCATTTTAGTGCTGCTACTGTACTAAATTCTGGTGATGTGTTTGGAGTAGAAAACCTATGACTAATAAAGCTTTCATCCAGTCACWAAAAGAAGTTACAGTCACCTAATGGATTACTGAAGATATGAAAAAGTGTCAGATCCTACTTATTAAGTTCTAGCATGAAATTAGTTATATTCCCAAGGCATTCTGAAGCAATATTTTCAAGCTGGCTTAATAAGGGTGTTAGAGCATGCCAATTAACTGGCAGTTGAAATAAACAGTAGTTGGAGGCATAAGACAGTGTTTATATCTGCAAAGCTAATAACATTTTAAATGGGACTGCCTGGTACAGTGGCTCAAGGTGCTGGAAGGAGGCAGGATGTGGAACATACTGTATTCAAAAGACTGTAAGTCAATTCTCAGCACTGCTAGTCAAGGATGGAGACTGCAAATAGAGAAGCAATGAATTTCTGAGAGTCACTGAGAAGGGACACAAGGAGGCAGGGGGCTAGCAGGTCACTGATGGCAGAAAGGAGGTGTCAAGTGGACATTGCTGAAGTGACCTGTGGTGAGTGATTTGACAAAGTGCCTGCCTTTAAGGCATCACCACAAAGGCAGATGATGGGAGAGGCTGTGTAAAGGGATCAGGGTAGAAACGGGAGGAATACATGGAAACAGCGATATGGCATACCGCTTTTGTGAGGCATTGTTTGTGGTAAAGTAGCGCTGTAAACTTCAGAGATCAGTACTGCCTCGACATGAAATATTAGCTGTTAGATTGCTGTTTTACTTGTTCCTGCTGCAGCCATACCACAGAGAATTCATAGGCTCTGAACCATTAGCTGCTTAAAYGTTAACAAAGCAAAAAATGGTGAATATTGTTACAAGCAGCACCACTTGCTGAAACATTCAAATCAACAGTGGAGAAGGTGTCTAACTTACTGTCAGTCACATTAGGTGGTTATGAATAAAAGAGTATTCTACTTTCTGCATAACTTTGCATAATTAATAGTTTTTCATGCAAACTATTGTTTGCCTTAATTGTTGTTTCAACAGCTGTTTTCATTAAATTGTAAAGCTCTTTGTGTCTAATCCTTTGAGCTGCGCTATTGATAACAAGAACGCACTGGAGCTAGCTTTAGAGGAAGAGAGTCCCTGCCAAGCTGGAAAGCAGTCATGAAGTTACTTGAGAAATAAGGCCCTACAGTGGGACTGGTTGTGTAGCTAATCCATTAGTCTTTTCAAAAGGACCTTGCTCTACGCCCTTATGGCTAAATTGACCCAACAACCTATCAATGCCTTTATTTGCYGAGTGGTTGTCCATGAAAGGTCTCCGTGCTGGATCCAAGCTGTAATCAAAGCCTCCATCAGTACCAGGGCCCTGATGACACAAATGGCCAAACTTTCAACGAGGCTGGCTGGCTTCCAGCCACGCCATTTTAAAGATACAAAGAGGCTGTGTTGTGCTGTGGAATTCATTTTCTTGTTTACTTCCTACAGAAACAAGAGCATAATCAGCACTCAGTGCATCGGATCAGACCGCTGAGTTGTTGACAGAAGCTTGGAGAGGCTTGCCAACTTTCCACATGAAACACTGGCTTTCTTCTAATACACCCCCCACCGTCTGTGGCCCTGCCAATTGTAGCACATCAGAGCAACCATTGAGATAATGACCGTGAAGTCTCATGATACACTTTGATGAAGTGTAACATTTTTTAAAGGATTTTTGTCTGTGCCAAAATGATAGAGACAGCTGACTAAAAATCACCCCATCAAAATCAAGGCTGATGAACAGCAGGCAAAGACATGTGCTTCCACAGAGAAAAGGGAGGAGAATTTACAGCCAAAAACTCTCAATGACTATGTGCACCACAGATTCCTTTATTTTGCTTTTAAATGATCCTTTGTTTCAAATGAATGTATGTAACTTTGCCAAGAGAGCAATTTCCCCAAATATTTTTTTTTTTATTCTGCATCAAAAAATGATTCAGCATTTAGCATTTATAATGTTAAATAAATACCTTTCCTATACAAGCTAACTTTGTTTCTTAACATTAATTTTTTTGTATCCTTGCAAAGTAATGCTTTGAATAGCTGGGACTTAAAACCTTCTCAGCCATTTTAAAATTGTCTAGCAGCAACTCATTGAACTGGCTTATGGTAAAACAATTGGAGATGTGTTTTCCAAGCAAACCACAGGGGAAGGAAACAGCAAGATGGTCACTTAAACTTTTACCCTGCTTGCTTCAGCAGGCCAATATTTTTTGTAACAGGAAACTCATTACTAGCAAAGGATTCATTGATACACACCAGCTTTCAGAAGCCTGGTTTAGGAGGTTAGAGAAAGTCTGCAGAATTTCTTGAACTGGCCATTTACTATGGATCCAGACCACCCCACTGTGCTAATGGAAGTGTGGTTAGGAGGTTTCTGAGCTGAATCAATTTGAGTTGGAATTTTCCCAGTGTATCACAGTTACATAAACACCTGTGCAAAATATCTTTGAGCTGAATTAATGTCATAGGGGTGCTGGGACTGGGGGGGGGGAGGAAGAAAGGAAAGAAACGGAGTTGGAAGAGAAAGCTGTTTTCAGTAGTTTTCAACATTTCTTGCTCGCAAAAAGTGGGTCCGAGGACTGTGTTTTAGACTATCTTTAATATAACAAATACAAGAGCTCATGTATGTCTATTTTTTAATCTCTTCAGTACTGTATGCCTAGAACAATTATTTTTAAAGTCTCTTTTCCTCTCTCTTCTCTACTCGTATTAAATTATATTTTTTTCCAAGCTCAGATTTCCACAGCATGCTGGAGATATACAGTGGCAAAGAAGGATGCAGTAGTCTTCTGGAATAGATCAAAAGTACTGGCAAGAGAACAAAAGTACAAACTTCACTTTGAACCCAGGTACACAGCATGCTGCAACCAACAGTGTTGTAAGTGTGCAGAATCCAATGCTTTCCACAAGATAGATGTAGAATACACATAGGGTTTTTTCCTTCAGTTTACACCCCATGTCTGGCTTTGAAGAAAGAGGAAAAATTTGGAAAAGAAAAAAAAATTGGAGACGGACACTACTTTGCATTGGGGATTCGTGGATGTTTTAGCAGCAGTCTACTGTTTCAGTAGTCCTGTCTACTTTCCTAGAAATGCTCAGTTAAAGGGGAGGCACTGCAGAACACTTCTGTGCAAAAGGATACTTCTTTCTGTTATGACTCATCCTCTGTAGTAGAGCAAAAAAGAATATTGGTACTTTGTTTTCTCTGGAGATGGCTGTTTGCTGTTTGCTCTACTGTCTTGATATAAAAYAAGATAGACAGTATGTGGTTGCTTTCTGTATCTGGGGAAAAAAATGGATCAAACTTTAGCAGATTTCACGTGGTTTGTGTATGACAAAAACAGGTAGAAGCCTCACTTTTTTAGTTTCCCTCCCAACAAATACAAAGCAGTTCAAAGTTGCCAGGTAGTGGCACAGACTCGATTGATGCACTCGTGGGACTGAGCTTCTCTTTCTTTAAGTTTCAAAAACAAGCTTTTCATTCCTCCACTTCATTTATAAACAGGACCTAGGCTRTGCCTGGCAGCACGGATGTGCACTGACCTTCCATGAACACACAGAACCATAGAATAGTTTGGGTTGGTTTCATCTAGTCAGATCCCCCTGCAATGAGCAGGACATCTTCAACTTGGTCAGGTTGCTCAGAGCACTGTCCAACCCAACCATGRTAACTTCCAAGGATGGAGCATCCACCCCCTCTCTGAGAAACCTGTGCCTATCTTTCATCACCCACATTGCAAAAAACTTCTTCTTTATATCTRGTCTGAATTTACCTTCTTTTAGTTTAAACCCATAACCCCCATTACCTATTTAAAAGGTGCTAAAAATTCTGTTCCCATCTTTCTTTTAAGTTCCTTTAAATACTGAAAGGCTGCAATAGGTCTCTCCGGAGCATTCTCCTCTACAGTCTGAACATTCACAGCTCTCTCAATCTGTCTTCACAGGAGTGGGGCTCCAGCCTCATAATCCTCTTCATGGCCCTYCTCTGGACTGTGTCCAACAGGTCCCTGTCCCTCCTGTGCTGGGACCCCAGAGCTGGGTGCAGTGTTCCAGGTGGGGTCTCAGCAGAGCAGAGCAGAGGGGCACAATCCCCTCCCTCCCCTGCTGCCCACGCTGCTTTGGATGCAGCCCAGGACACGTTTGGCTCTCTGGGAAGCAAGAGCACATTGCTGGGTCATGTCCCATTCACCAGGGAATGTGTCATTGCTGGGTCATGACGTCATTCACCAGGATGTCCAAGTCCATGGCAGGGCTGCTCTCAATACCTTTCCGCCACCACATGCATTGGTGGCAGAGGGTTGTCTCAACCCCTCAACCCTGGTGCAGGATTTTGCACTTCGTCATGTTGAAGGGTACACTGCCTGAGCTTTTTCGAGTCCCCGTCTGGAATGGCATCCTGCCCTTCACGAGTGTCTTCACGAGTGTCTGCTAAGTCTGTCTTGACTTAGCTTGATGTCATCTGTAAACTGCTGAGGGTACACTTAATCCCACTTTATCCCAGTTTATATCACTGATGAAGATGTTAAGCAGATATTAAGATATTCCCAGTACAGACTCCTGCAGGACACCATTTGGCACTGATCTCCATGTGGGTCTGGAGATCAGTGGGATATTGAGCCATTGACCTCTACTCTCTGAAGGTGACARTTCAACCAATCCCTCATCCAGCAAATGGTTCATCAATCAAATCTATCTCTCTCCAAGTTAGAGAGAAGGATGTTGSCAGGGACCATGTCAAAGGCCATACATCAGTGAATGCTGGAAAGAAAATACCTGAAACCCTTTCCAGTTATTGGGGTTTTAGCATGAATGACTGTTTGAGAAGTCCATCTAGTCATGTTTGCTGATTACTTGGGGAATGTTCTCTGTACCCAATGTGGGCATCCAAACACAAGCCGCAGTCATAAATGAGCAGAGTGCAAAGGTACMCCCACACTCCTGACTTTTCAGAGGCAGATGTCATGTGCAAGCTTTCACCACCACCCACCAAACTCCTTGCCATCCATTAACAGCAACTTTTGATACTAGTATCACACTTGAAACACTGCATCTGCAGTGTGATGACTGAATTTTCAATAATGTGATTTAGTGTTGTCTACAGTAAAAGCATTTTCCTATCTTACAGAAAAAGATGGAGGAGGCAAAGGAGTGAATCTATCACTTGAGAAAGTGCTAGGATTGCACTCTGTGTGTATGTGTGTGTGTATGTGTGTGTACATGAGTGAACCAAGAACTATTCATACAGGTTGAGAGTGTTATTTCCCATCTCCTTCCTGTTTTTTGAAAGAATGTCCTGAGAGTATTAATTTTGGAAAGCAGTTCAAACAATGAGGTTATTCAAGCTGGCCTTATTTTTGCTGGCTGGTGAATGCCAGCACACATAAAATAAGTAAACTTCCAGCAGCCTGGATGGGAATCAAAATAATTAGAACACTTAAGATATTTGTACCTTAGAGGCAAAGGTTGTCATCCTCCCACGTCCATTTTCATTCACATATCACAAAACTGGGTAGGAAAGGGAGGACTGAGTTAGGCAGTTTTGCATCTCTGAGTGGGCATCTGTCAGTGATAAGCAATTTTGATGGAACTTTGCTGCAGGGAATATTCAACAGTAATATATTCCTAGCTGTACCAGTGAATTTATTCATTATGAATGCCAGCATGAGAAAGCTGAATGAAGTCAAGGGAAATGAAGAAAAGGTTGTGGGGAGAAGATAATGAAAGGAAGAGGCGGAGGGTGGGGGGGRAAACAGTTAGCAATGTAGGCACATATGTTTCAAAGCTTCTCAGATTTCCTGAAACTGAGCCTGACTGAAATGARTAATAGTTAGAATTCAAGCACAGTATCATGACAATCCAGGCATTTTGGAAACCACTTCCCCACAGAGTCTTTAAGGACTACTTGATGTTGTGGATTATGGTTAGAGGAACTAACATCTGTTGTATTCACCGAAAGCCATGTGAATTTCATTTTCCCTCCTGTCTTTTAAGGATGAAGATTTTACTCTTTTTTTTGTTGTTTTATTTTCTTATGTTTTGACTTGTGGAATCAGAATACGCCAAGAAAAAAAAAAACAAAACATTATCACATTTGTTTTTTTTTTCTAGTTTTCTTTGTAGAAAAACCTCACAAATTAGAAGAAATTTAAATTCTTGAGAGGAAAATAAATAAGTAATGTTAAGTACGTCCTACAAAAAGGACCAGCATTTTAACATATGGACTAAAGTTAGTTGTGAAACTAATTGCTTTATGTGCCTATGAGTATACGCCTAAACCACGAAAATCTGAATATGAAATGAAACAGAAATATCCATGTGAAAATTTTTAATTTTTACATTAATTGTTATTTATATTTTTATTGATTGATCAATATTTATGCATGGCAGTAATGAATAATTAGAAAGAATACAATGTTGAAATCAACCAACAAATTCATATTTATTGCATGAAAATAAAAATTATTTTAAAAAACCCAGAAAAATCTATGCTACCATATTCAAAAATGAGAACAAAATGTGTTCTTCCACCTTTCCCATCCCACTATACGAGACTATTTGCCAAACAAAATACTGGGCTATTAAAAATACAGTATTGTAGAAAACAGTATCGTTTTAGTGATAAGTTCTTTGTATTTACTTTGTCATGTACTCAAAACCTATGAWTTAAAATACAACCAACACAGAGTAATGAAGAAAACTTGAATGCWTTTTTTCTGCCTCACAGGCAGAACCTGGTAGGTTGAAGTTGTGGTAACTTGAACTTCTGTCATTCTCTAACTTCTTATCAAATATACAGRACATTTTAAAGCTAAGTAATGGATKATATTGTCACTAATACTAAAATAAAATAAAAGAAAGTTTGCAAGATCAAACTGTTTTACTCATAGATTTAAAAGTAGGATAAACACGTAATTCCTCCATTCCTTTCCCGTTCATACAGCACACAGCATTCCCCCATTCAAACTTGCACATGTAAGTGATGCTGAAAATTTGTAAACCCCRTTTTCTACTCAAATTCTATCACTCAAGTATACAAACACTCTTTATGTGCACAAAAGTAAYAGGTCTGTACAGACAAACTTTTTGAACAGATGGAAATTAACATAGATATCTATACATACACACAAGAGCAGTGGTTGTTAGGTTTACGAACAACATAATCCATCTGATCCCAGTACGTTTGATCCTTATCAAAGAAATTTTACTCTTTAGAATAATGAGGTTCCTTTCCCATGCTTTTTTTTYCACATGATGTAGTGATATTTGAAGAAGAATGAGGAGGAAGTATSTAGTCATCTTTGCATAAATTCTATTTGCATATAAAAAAAGTATATCAAAGGATGACACTAAAGCCCTAACTGGCCAATCCTTTCTGCATCATCTAAATGTAAAAATTTTACTGAGTTAAAATTTCATACATCTTTCTCCAGACCACCATCATGGAAATTTGGACTAGAAACTGTCAGGGTCTAAACCACCAGTCTAAACCACCAGTCTAAACCACCAGTCTAAACCAACATCATGGAACTTTGGACTAGAAACTGTCAGGGTCTTGAATCTTGTGTTTAATGACAGTGGGGGTGATATATTTTTTAAATCATTCACTTAGTCGTATATTGATACCTGAAGATTTTTGCTTTTCCTTTTTATWGACCTTTTTATATATTTTATATAYCCTTTTTAGACATTTCTGTACCCTCTATGCATCCCCCTGTACTCTTAGCCTGCAGGCTTGTAATTGCTTAGCCTGATATTCCAGCTTCATTTAGGGGTTCTGCTGGGCAGAGAGACCAAACATCCTGAGGAAGGAGTCAGTGTTCCCTGTGCTATCTTAAACCCGAGGCTCCAGCCTTGGGTGAAGCCTTCTGTCCAGAACATCTTGTGTAAACTGGGCTCTGGCCTCATCTGGGGGGGATTCATTAGAACAGGGGGACATTGCTGCATTTGTGAAGTTTCTTATTGGGGAATTCTAGATAGATAGCCTGATTTCTGAAATCTATAAAACTTGTATCCGTGCTACACACGGATCATCAAGCCATCATCATCACACTTGCCATCAAGCAGTGCACCTGGGATCCCAAATACCGAGGTAAACCTTAACCGTGCCATTATTGAAACTGGCTGATCAAGGCAGCAACACCAGTATTGATAATTTTAGTATTGTTTTTAATTAAATTGTAGGTATTAGCAAAGGCAATTGTACTTCCATTGAAAGAAAACCAAAACGTTCATCTCCCTGATTAAAGCAAGTTTTACTGGTGGGAAGAGGAGCTATCAGCAGCATCAGACTGCAAGGCAACATTTGGAACAAATCATCCAGTTACATCCATAGGAATAGTAGCTCTTGGCTGAATCCAGCAAACAGGTTGTTGTGATCCAAAGAGAGATTACATTTCATATATACTAAAAACTCCCTTAAGACACAGTGAGAAAGATTATTTGCTCTTGTACTCATTGCACTGAAAGATTTTTAGCTGCTAGGAAAGAAATGGATTTTTCCCTCTTGTTCTGTTTTTTTTTCTTTTTTAAGAATTATTTTTCTCCGAAGGACTGCAGGCCTCTGGCAAATTCTGAGTTTTAAAATACAATGTCAGTAAATTAAATTCTGAGCCTATTGAAGTCAGCTGAGTCTTGACATTGAAATCTGCAGAGGCAGGATTTTGCCCACKGTTTGGAAAACATTGCTTGCAGCAATCAGATAGCAACCACTGYTGACATCCAGCAGAGAAAACACTAACTACTCAACTGTCAGTAGCACTCAACTGTTGCTTCTTCTCCCTGTGCAGACATCAGGGCTATGTGACCAAAACTAGGCAAAAGCTTAGGAATAATCAGTGCTCAAATTAGCAGAAATCATGTGGTCAAACCCTTCTTCAACTTCAAGTTAAGGGCCACTACCTCCTTATATTTTCCCCTTCAGTCAGATGTCTTGAACTGGACAATGACAGAATCTGTTCAGCACAGGACAGTAGGACTTAAAAGTCTCAGGAGAGACTTCAAATAYTTACTGATATGGTGAAAATCATGAACATTCTTGTGCAAAGTCATGTGGACATGGTCCTGGCTTTGGGACACGCAACCAAACAAATTAATTTTGATGGAATTGTTCAAAAAATAAATCTATCAATAAATCTTACAGTAAATCTTGCAATAAATCTCTGGGCAGTATACACATGTTTCACAGTCATTCAGTTAACAGCAAAACTACAGCTTTTTTCACAGCAACTGGACAATAATTTTAATTTTTATATTGTGATTAGTCTGATGTTAGGTGGCGTGTTCTGAGAAAAATCCACTGTTTATTTGCGCTAGAGTTAATATTCCAGCATCTCATAACCTTTCATTAAACCTCATGCATTTTTCTCATCTKTTGCCTTGTTCTAATCACATATAAATTAGTACAGTGCAGTGTTTGTCTTGCTAACTGCTACTCACTCAACAGAAATTAAGTGATTGCTTTCCTTTGTGATTTGTAAGCTCTTCCAGGCATAATTTTGCTTTCTGCCAACCACCCATATTCATTTGTTAACATAGCTCCTTTTGTAGAATGACTATTGATTTAGAAATTCCCAATTATAAAATGTGTACCCCCCCTTTATCTTTCATGTGAATATGGACTGATTAATGTGCTGAAATCACAGAGTCAGGTCATACATTTTATTAATCTGTAATGACACTATTTATCTATATCAAGAGAGAGGTAGAGAATATTTTGGTGACTCAGACCTTGGACCACTGGCAAGCAGAATTCCATAGATTTCTTCTGTCAAAGCATCACATTTAGCACTGTGGCTCAGCATCTTATGTTTGCAAATATAATGTAGTATTTTTTTTTTTTTTTTTTTTTCGGAGGCCCAATGAACTCTCTTCTTTCCTTGAATGTGTACTCCACTGATAGATCACAGTTTAGCAGAAAAAATTTGGTGGGGAATTTATCAACAGCCTATGAATRCATGTCAGGCTGTATGGAATGATAATCATTTGGCTTAAACCATCAAAAAGACCATTAATCTTCATCTCCATTAAAAAAAAACTTGGGCCATGATACCAATTGTGTAAAGGGCTGAGATCATGGAAAAAAAAAAAAAAAGAACTAAAAGAACTATAGTTGTCATTCTCTTAATTGCAAGTTTTTACATATTGGCATGAGAACTTTCCTTTTGGTAGTGTTCATTATTCTGTGTGTGAAAAGAATCTTATATTTTCTGGAAYTGATTCTTTTAATCTCCCATCATCTCATCATTGTGCACATTAGATATTATTTTGCTCAGGGAGCTTGAGGCTAGTTTCAAAATGAGGAATGGCTATTAAMAAAAAGCAAGACTCCAATACCTGCTTTCATTGAAGTTTCATTCTTTAGGAAAGGGAATTAAGCTAATGGGAACAGCTTTACCTCAAGCATCATGTCTGTTTTGGGAACTCGGGTATGAAAGGCCATTTCTTTTGCATCTATTTTTATGGGAGAGAAGTTTAGTTAGGAAAAAGAACTTAAATGGAATCTACTCTTTTGCTTCTCCTTTGCATGGGGAACACAAGCCATCAGAGCAGAGAAGGTTAGTCTTCTTTCTTGGTTTTGATTTTATTTTTGGTTTATTTTCCTTCGGTTTGATTTGGGTTTTTTTGTTATTTTGTGTGTGTCTTTGTATTTTTATTGTTGTTACTGTTGTTGGGTTTTTTAATTTATATTTTCTTCTGTATTTTGCATCTTAAATTTTGCAGTGATTGTTCTGTTACAGATATTGWGGGGGAACAGACACACCAGATGATTGGGATTCACTTCTCTGGAAGCGTGTTAGGGAGGTATACTGTCCGAGAAAATTTTAGAGAAGCACAGGTGAGGGAACACCGGCAGTATYCATGGCACTGAGCAGCTGGGCGTGATCTTTGTGGTGGTTCCAGAAAACCAAGTTATCTGAGATAACTTACTGTATTTTCCTGGCTATCCTGATTGAGAACTAGGACTTAGAAGGGGAAGTCTGGCCACAGGCAACACTCTGTCTTTCTCCCATGAGATAGGACTGAAAGTTTACTACATGAAGATTTTCTCTAAACAGCAGAACATGAAGAGATTCGAGGCACTTGAAATTAATCTGGTAACACTGGCACATGGCACAGCATTTTAGTTCTTGCAAATCCCATATTTTGCTTGACTTTTTCCATATTTCTCCTTTTTAAATGTTAGTTTGCTATTAGAGCAAATAATATATTCAAGATGTTGATATGAAGTATTTAATTACCTTTTGCTGCACTACATAATTTTGTTGTTTCATAAAATACCTTTTACTGTTATTTGAAATGATAAATTTAGGAAGGGGGACACTGRCTAAAGGTTTTCCTCCTATACTAACATACAAGATTCTCATTTAGGAAATCCAATCTGAGTTTGAATGTTTCAACAGAACTGTGTTATTATATTTTGGCCAGTCATTTGTCTAATAGTTACTAACAGTAAAATTACCAACAGCCCAGCAAACCAAGTTCAAACAAAGGGAACTGCTCCATCTAGAGTTCCGTSTTGCACATAAGCTTATTAAATATTTTAATCAATTATTTTATTGGCTGTCATGGCCTGTAGCATTAGCTTTCTCTGACTTTTTTATTTCAATAATTTAGGAATAGTGAATGTGCCAACAACATTGCAAAACAGTGGTTCATGTGATTTGGAGATCCCAAAATGATCATAAATATCTGAGGAAAAAATATGCGCATAACAAAAGATAACTAATTTTGCAGTAATGTACTTCATGAAAAATTGTTTTCCAGAGACAGAGTGCTCATTCTGATTTAAAACATGAAGGTGATATTCCTGTGATTATTATTCCTGTGATGATCATTCTGGTAATTTTATCAAAGCTAGTCTAAATCCAGTGCAAATTTCTGCAAATATTAATTCTTCAGTAAATTCTTCTGGGAATTAGTTGCACAGCATATAAAGTTATCACCAAAAATATATATATATATATATATATATATATATATATATATATATGTATAAACTTGCTTTTAATTTATTCAAATTTCTTTAAGTTTTACATTCACATAAAATATCATTCCTGTACTGGCCTTTTCTTGATTTACTTAATTCTGTCCAGGATATCTGAATAGCTTTCTCACTAAGTTATATAATTTACAAACAACAAATTATTATTTTCAAATTTCTGTTCTCACTGTGTCTGTCCTTGATACATTTTTATCTTCCCTTTTCTTTTTTTTCAAGTACGTTTTCTCAAATTAGATAATTAAAACTGAATGCACTCACTAAGGTGAGAAAATTGGTAATTGTATTTGCATTATTCAAATCTTGTGCAATGCTACATCAAGACARCAATGTTGTAAGATGTTGTTAAAAGTAGTAGGTAAAAACACCTTTTTAGAGAAAAATCACATAAAAATATGTCAGTGTTCAGTACAGGTTGAGAAGTGAGGGATGGGAAAATGAGGTTCACGCCAGCCAAGTCATGACAGCCACCTTTTTCTGCCTGCTCTCAGCCCATGCAAACAAGAYGTGGTCTAAGCTGATTTAGCCCAGTCAAGCTGAACTGAATTACTCTGCAGCTGCAAAGAGCTGTCTGTGTGTGAGCAGTAACCACAGAGCAGCTACAAATGAGAGCTTGTTTGCATTTGTCAATCTCAGTGCTAAGTACAGCAAAACTTCTTTGCTGAGTCAGCTCGCCCGTTGTGGGCGCTGCTCTGCTCTTGCCAGGCTGCTGCTGCTGTCCCTGCTTTAGAGGTCACTTCCATCATTATGCTACACAGCAGCTCCCCAAATCCTACATCTCCTGATCTGACAACGCTACTTTATTTGCTTTTATCACAGTGTGACTGGGGTTAAAGATAGAGCTCTGAGTCCGTGTTGGAGGTGGGAAACAGTCTTAGCAATATCCAGAAATAAAGCAGGAAAAGGCTATGYGAACTGTTCCCCGTGGAATAGTAGAAGATGGACCAAAAATAAATCTATTGGAATAAATCTTCCAAATTTTTAGGGCCTTGATGTTCAAGCAGAGAGATATCAGAGTATCTGTTAATTTTGCTTAATGCCCAAGGCCTGATGCAACTCAAAGTTATTATTCTGAAACAATGTACACAACATTATTCATAGCAAAGAGATCTTGTCTTGGATTTGTAGGCTCTTGAAAAATATACACAAGACATATAATTAAAAGTGGCACTGCACTTCTTACAATTTTTAATCTTCTTCTTAATTGAGCTTAATGACTTCGATATGGATGCCTGCGCTGGTTTAAACACCAGCAGGAAATTAAACTCRAAATAAGCCATTCCCCTTCCTTCTGGTGAGAGAGGGACAAAAAAGCAGAGACAATGGGTTGAGATAACAAATTACTGAGAGCACAAAGCAATGGAATAAGACACACACAATTACAGCAGCAATATTAATAGATAAATAAATAAATAACATAAATATATGTATATATAAAAAAGATATATGTATATAAAAAGGTGGTTTACCCACAAAAAGGTATTCATCATTGGGAATGATGAATCACCAAGATGTCTGACAGTGCCCTCAGGTCGGGTCCATGTGGTTTCCCAGACAGAGACACTATGGTGCCCACACAGTGCTAAACTCTGCCTCTTCGCTGTACTCAGGACAATGTCCCCTCCGTACCCACTGAATGGTGGATGCCCCATTGCTTGACTGTTCAAGGCTGGATTGGATGGGTCTCTGAGAAACCTGACCTAGTAGAAGGTGTTCCTGTCCACAGCAATCCCCTGGGAGTTAGGTGATCTGTAGGGTCCCTGCTAACCCAAACTATTCCGTAGTTTCTATGAATTACACTCCAGGCAAGCAATCATCTGACTAATCTTTACAATCTTTCCAAAACCAAAATTAAAAATGCCTTAAGCTTTGCTTCTCCCTCTCTCTCAGGGTCATTGGCTAGTAAAACAGCATGCAGGCTGATCAAGATAAAATGGCAAAAACTCAAGCRAAGTCTGAAATATGCAGGTTATTCTTCAATGTGTCTATGGAATATTTATCTGGAAATGATAGCCTGTCTATTTTATATGTTGAATAAAAATCAAGTATTTTATTTCAGCACACATTTTCTAATTCATGAGTAGATGTGTTGGAATTCCAGAAGAGTGAAGAGAGAAAAAATTCCACCCTACTCCTGTTTAATTCTATGTAAAAAAAAAAACAAAACAACCAAACAAGTGGAATGATAATGCTTTTATGGATAACTCTTTAACAGTTTTACAAAGGAACGTGTACAAATCAATAACAAGGAGCAAGTAGGAAAAATAAATGTGACTCTTTAATGGGTTTGATGGAACAGGGGCAAGTCACACTTAGGTGCCCAGGCAAATACTTGTAGCTTGAATTTATTCCTTTTCTCCTTTTAAATTTATCTTATTCTACACTAGACCAAAATACTGCCTGGAAAAATGCCAGCTTGTGGTCTTTTGCAGATAATGTCATTGATGTTTCAAAGAATTTTCATAATAAAACACAAAATTTATCTGCAGTGAGCCTACTTGCATTATTTTTGCCTCATGGTGTAGGCAAATATAATGCAAGTGAAGGAAAGGAAAGTGCTGACACATGAGTAGCAATTTATTGCCAAAACTGTTCTGAGGAACCCAGCAGCCAGGCTGGGTATCTTTAAAGAACAAAACAGAAAGGTTTGTGTAAGAAGGAATCACACAGGCACAAGAAGAATCCCTGTGAAGTTGCTTGCAGTTGTAAACCATGCCTGCGTTCCTGGCCCAGAGAGAAGGTCCARGTGAGGCTCAGACTGCATTGTCCCTCTGGTAGAGTGCTGCTTCCCCTGAAAGCAGGTTGTAAGACTTTTGAGAATATGTTCAAACAGACTGGAAGCTGCCTTACCMGTTAAAATGTCTAGTTTGTAAAGAACACTTAAGGCTTGCCTCATCTCTGAAATACAGGCACTTCAACCATCCTATCATGCCACAAAGCATCTACTTCAACTTGACACTGAGACAGACACAGGGCACATTTTAAAGTGGCACTTTTCAGTAATTTAGTTCTAAATAAAGTCATTATYATGGGCAGTGAACCCAGGAGGGAAGTTCATTGTAATTTGATCCTCCTCTACTAATTGAATTCTTTTTTTTTCAACTGTTCATTTAATCTTTGATCCTTATTTTAACATTACCAGTGGTTAGGGGGTGGAATGCTCTGTCTGCTCAGGGCCAAATAAGCCTATCAAATGTATTTTATAGTCACCAGCACATTCTCTAGCAGTAGCCAATAAATATACATAAAAAGAAGTGGCAATGAGCCTGAGGAATTACAGGCATGRGCTGTATTCAATCTCTGGGTCACAAGTTCTGCACCCTTGTGGTTCATGGTASAGAAAGAATTATTAATGATTGCTACTGATTGGGCTACTAAACCTAAAAAWTAATCCCACTTTGAGATCTGCTTAGTATTCTGTAGGCAGGCAGKCTTATGGAAACAGAACTTATAAACAATGAAGGAAATGTACAATAGATTAATACATCCAGAATGGGCAGCTGCAGTGCAATTATCTAAAAGGTGGGAGGGTCTGCAGAGGAATCTGGACAGGCTGGATCAATGGGMCAAGGTCAGTGGTGTGAGGTTCTACAAAGCGAGGTGCTGGGTCCTGCCCTTGGCTCGCAGCAACCCCATGTGGCACTAGAGGCTGAAGGCAGAGTGCTGGAAAGATTCCTGGAGAAAGAGGACATGGGCATGATGGCTAATAGCAGCTGAACCTGAGCTGGCTTGTGCCCAGGTGGCCAAGAAGGCCAATGGCATCTTGGCTTGTGCCAGAAACAGCGTGGCCATGAAGACCAGATTATCTCTCTGTACTCGGCACTGGCAAGGCAAYGCCTCAAATCCTGTGCTCAGTTCYGRTCCCCTCAATTCAAGAAAGACAATGAAGTGATGAAATATGTCCAGAGAAGGGCAACAGAGCATTTTGAAGGTCTGGATTACAAGTCATATGAGGAATGGCTGAGGGAGGTTGTGGTGTCCAGCTTGAAAAAAGAACACTGAGGGTGACCTTATTCCTTTTTACAAGTACCTGAAAGGAGGGTGTGGCAAGGAAGGAGTCAGTCTCTTCTCTCAGGCAGCCAGTAACAGGACAGGAGGAAATAGCCTCATTCTGTGCCATGAAAGGTTTAGATTGGACACCAGGAAGAATTTCTTCACTGAAAGAATGGTTAAGGATAGTTAATGGGCTTCTCCAGGAAGTGGTAGGGTTACCATCCCTGGAAGTGTTCGAGAAATRACTGGACACGCTACTTAGTGCTGTGGTTTAGTTGACATGGTTGGGGTCAATGATCTTGGAGGTCTTTTCTGACCTTAAAGATTCTATGATTTTATAATGATATTCCCCTTCCATGCTATAAAGAGGAGAAACAGTTGCTGGATGTGTGACCAGATGRGGAATGTGCTCACATAGGGTGTTGCTGGGAGGATCCTAAGCCTCTCTGGCTCGCAGTAACTTGTTGCTGTGTTAGCTCTGTTGAGCCACAATGCACCCGTGGTTTTGTTCACAYGGCTTTGCAGTGCCAGGCTGCAGGCTGTGTTTTTCAGGCATTACCAAGTCATTGCTAATGTATCAGCAGTTCACCGTGTGATCGCTTGTGCTGTAATACACTGCGGTTCCTTTAAACACCAGATTCACATATAATGCTAAAAATATCTGTTATTTTAGAACCAAGGCTTAGGAATGTAGCGAGTTACTAACCTTCTAGTTAATGGACAGAAGTTAACAAACCAAATGTTGGATCAAAAAATAAGGAAATATGTCCAATTAATAATTTATAGAGTTAAGCATTTTTAAGTAGGGTTTATTTTGGGGTGTCCTAAGAGAGGTATAAGCAATATAAAATGAAGCMGTATTGAATTCATTGCAATTCTGGATTCATTACCTTGCATAATGGTTGATGTATTTCTTTWCATTCATGAATTACTGGGATTTTCAAGGCAATTTAATCTGGTACGGATTGAACAGGAAATGAGTGTCAGTCTCAGCCTTTGAACAAGGATAATAAATAATCTACTACCAACATTTTGCGCACCATGACACAATTTTAGAATTTGTTCATGCTAGTGTACAGTTGCATTTATTCACCCTAACTTACAGCACCTGTGGCATATACCAAGTTTTACATTTATGTGTCCACAGTCCAGCACCACCAGTCTTTGAACAGCCTCTCAGCTTTAAAAGAAGACTGTTGAAAATGCCTGCAAGCAATTAGCAGGACTCTCTATTCATAGTGTCAGCAACATAAATTTTCTCATTGCTAGTAGAAAAACTGAGTTTGATGTAAACTGAACAGGAACTGTGACTGCTCAGCCTTGCRCTAAATGGACCTTAAAAGTATTATTATTATAACCTTGGCATATGCATCAAAGTCCCTGTGCAAGGCAACTGTGAATACAGTACTAGATTTAAATAAATGTCATACTTCCCAATGTCARTTAATCACTTTGCAGTTCCTTGCAGTTCTGCCTACTGTAATGTGTTTCAGCAACAGCTAAAATTATAAATTCATGCCTCCCACCTTTTATTTGAAATATGTCAGACATATTGTAGGTCTTCGTGAGTTTGAAACTGTGCTGTAATCATCTCACACAAACCAGTCTGAGTCATTTGTTCTGGTCAGGAAAAACAAACACATGCATTGAAATGTTTAAAACACTTTAACTTGTCATCTTGAAGCAAATTATAGCAATTGCTTTTGAAGAAAATAATGACAAATTATATACAAGAAAAACAAAYAAACAAACAGCAAACCAACTGCAAAAGCTGTTTGCTGGACAAGGARAGCAATGTAGGATTTGATTTCACAAAAATTATTTACTAGTGCTCCTAGGAAGCCAGATGACATGACTTCAAAAGTATCAAGCCTGTGATACCACATTTTCAGAACATCTGTACAATTCCAAGCAGAATGCCTGCACAATGAAATGTCTCACTCTTGGTATCCAAATAGATCATCTGARAATTAAGGATAAGTTTTAGTCTCTGTGTTGGGTTTGCATGGCCAAGCTTTGGTAATGGTGGGAATACCRGGGTGGCTTCTGTGAGCAGSTGCCAAAACTCCCATTGCTGCTCAGATGTAATTGGGGCCAGCAAAGAGTGGGGTGAGAACACTTGAGAACAACTCTGCAGACACCAAGATCAGTGAAGAAGGAGCAGAGATCCCCCTGCAGCCCGAGGTGCAGCCCGAGGTGCAGCCCGTGGTGCAGCAGCTGTGCCCCTGCAGCCCATGCAGGTCCATGGGGATGCAGAGATCCCCCTGCAGCCCCTGCAGGAGCCCCACACGGAGCAGGAGGATGCCTGAGAGGAGGCTGTGAACCCATGGCAGGCCCGTGCTGGAGCAGGCTTCTGGCAGGGACCTGCAGATCTGCGCAGAGAGGAGCCCATGCTGGAGCAGGTTTTCTGAAACACTGAAACATCCCGTCCTTGGCCCTTGAAGGACTGCACCCCATGGAAGAGAGACCCATGCTGAAGAAAAGTGAGTCACAAAGAATTGTTGCCCACTGGGTGGTCTCACATGGGAGTTTAATGAGGACTGTCTCCTGTGGGAGGGAATGGGGCAAGTATTCCTCTTCTTGAGCAGTGGGTCAAACAATGTGGAACAAACCAACTATAACCCCCATTTCCCACTTTCCTGCACCACTGGGGGAGAAGGTGGAGCTGGGAAKGAAGTAGGAGTTGGAAAAAGGTGGTTTTAGGGTCTTAGTTTACTTCTCATTATCCTGCTCTGACATTGTCAATAATAAATTCAATCAGTATCTCTAATTCCAGCCTGTTTTGTCTGTGATGGTATTTGGTGAATGATCTCTCCCAGTCATTATCTCAACCCACGGACCCTTTGTTTTCTCTCCCCTGTCCAGCTGTGGAGGTAAGGGRTAGAGAGGTTTTGATGGGTGCTTGGAGTCCAGCCAGGGTCAAAACACTGCTGCCTCTTTAATCCAACTATTGCTAATATTTCGCTTTGACAACACTCTGAACCAAATCCTGTAGAGATTTGCCTGGATAACTGAAGTATTACCCTAAATTCAGCTCAAAGTGACAATTCTTTTGCCTGATGTTGTCTGTCTAGTCTATCATGCCTTTACAGGGTGTGAGAGAAGGTAAATGCACAGCTCAGAAGGAAAGAAAATATGACTTCCCAGCTCCACATGCAGACAGTGATTGTGAAATKTATGGTCTCCACAGAGGTCAGGAATTAAAAAACCTAGTGGCATCCACCTGGAACAATATTTCATTTTAACTCTTGGTTATGGGAACAGAAATAGGAAGAGCAAAACCTGACATAGTTGTACTTTTCTTCACTCTTGTTATTGCTCCTACTCGMCTTTCAAAGATCAATTATTATCATTTCACTGGAGTTTGACATGAACTAGGGCATCAGAGAGCACTCACTCACAACACAAAAAGGTCTGTCCCAATCCCCTTTATTCCCTTCAAAACAGCAAGTTTTGATCCACAGGGAACTTATCTGGGGTAAGCAAAATTATCTGTCTTCCAGKGTATTGAAAAACATGCAACATCTTTTTTTCTGGAGAGAAAATTGAGATAGTTACAATTCAAAAATAAAATGATGATTCTTCAGGAAAAATCCTTTCTAAACAGTGAATTTGTGGTAGAAAATTTCRAAAAGAAATATGAATCAATCCATATGAACTGTCTGTCAAACACACACAGAGTTATAAGCCCATGTAAGTTTGAGAAAACCATCACCATCCAACATTCAGGAGGCCTATAAAGTTGCTTCCCGCTAAAATGGGTATCCTTCATCTCAAGTTTGATGACTCACAGTCTCAGAAACTGTTTCTTGGCTGATCTGCAGCATTAGTCTTTCCCCTGCTTCCCTCCATTCCCTGCTGAGTGATAAAGTATATATATCCTCTTTGTCCRTACAGTTTTGTAGATGAAGCAAGACCAAATTTGTTCATATGAACAGATTTCAGCTTCTGCACTATGATTCCAGGGGATCTCAGTATCCATTTCTGTTAAAAAAAAAAAAAAATWAAAAAWTWAMYKRRSMAAAWCMWKKYCYYYYTTTTTTGCTAGATAACTGGCATTATTCATTCTCTTCTTTCCTTCTTTTCCTCCTCTGCCTGTTATAAGTATACAAAGCTCTCTTTCAACAATTCTTATATCTTTATGACAAATAAAAACAGTGATCRGAGTGAATGATTCCACTGAATTTTGAACTTATCTCATTTTTCCCTGTGTAAGAAACTAACTCTAATCAGAACAAAAAAAAATTATGCTTCTTAAAAATATTTTCTTTCTTGAAAATTGCTTCTTCACATGAAGGACATAAATATAAATAAAACTATGTAAGCTTTCACTCACGAGATTCTTTTGCTCTTATTTATTACAAATTGAAACTATTATTAGGAAYGTATACGCAGTATGTGGTGATTCCTTCCTTGTAAAGTTGCAACAATTTTCTACTCTGACAGACAGAATCACAGAATCAGGTTGGATGGGACCACAGGGTGCTGGTATTCAGTCAGAGRTTGGGCTTGGAGATTTTGGAGGTCTTTCCCAACCTGAGTAATGCTATGATTTTGTTTTTTCTATATAAGGTCGTTTTAACATTTTTTCTGTATAAGGCTCTAATTGACATTAGTAAAATATTAAAGTAGATTGGGGATCTGATCCTTTGGAAATTKAAGTGCATGTATAATTCCAAGCAGTTTTTTAGTTCCCTTAAAGTAAGCAACATGCTCATAAGGAAAGAGCATTAATACTTACAAAGAACATAACTACAGAATTTTAGGAAGAAACACAACTCCACATGCTATAAAATCCTAGAGGATGACAGAAAAATCTTCAGGAGTTCTCCGGGACAAAACAACTAGGACAATACCCTTTTCAATGCCAATCCTGCCCTGTCAGTACTGTGCTACTCCCAAAACTTCCACAGAACAAAAGGTGTTTTAGCAGGAATTGGACAATGTACCTTAAAATAAAATGGTACACGAGTTGGGGCCCTGAGATCTAATGTTCATCTGATATGGTAACATCATTTCTGCTCTCTGTGTATGTCTCAATAAAAGCCTCATGTGATCAGGGACTCCCTCAAAATCAATTGATATAAACACAATTTTWGACTGGTAGTGTGTAAAGGTAGCACCGTTCCAGTATGTAGCACAGCAAGCTAAAACCTCCCCAAAAGGAATAACCATAAAATATATTTAATTGAAAGTATTGTAGGAGCTRCTTATGAACATAATAGCTATCRGAAAAATAGAATTWAAAAAAAAAAAAAGTTTTGACAGAATTTTTGACCTATTTAAAGTMGTTATTTATGTTTATTATTCAATAAATAAATCCTTTCTTAAAGAAGAATTAAACTCAGTGAATGCTAAACATCATAATTTTCAAAGGAGAGTTTTCAGTACCCATCCCTCTTACCAGACATCAATAATACCATCTGGATAAAGGACATGCAGATTTTGGAAAAAAAAATAAAGACTTCTAAAAAAGAGTAAGAGTAAGGATGTCAGACATAAAAGCAGGAAGAGTCCTTTCAAGTAGCATCTTTTTCTTTGGAAGAGTAACTGCCAAAGTAAATAATATTGCAAATGCAGATTTTCACACACTAATATTCTTCATGTGTATATATGCAGTTTGAAAATTCTTATACAATATCCATTTATAATATAATACAGCACACTATTCAGAAGTTCATTAAGTACTTAGAAACAGGAATAAAAAATTTCAACACAAGTTTGCAGCTAAATGTTGTTTTGACATAATGCTGATTATAATACTGTGAGAACTTCATAATAGGAGAATGTTTTGTGCCATTAAAAACATTCAATTTATATCTAATTGAATCTATGTGACTATATTATTTTCTTCATTTTTAAAAGGAATTTATATACTATTTGTTTTATCTATGTTTTTTTGAGAGAGGGTAACCAAAGGATAAGYATAAAATCTTCGAAATTCAAGGATCACTAATTGTTCTCTATAATTATATTTATCTATTGATGCCAATTATGTCAATAAAATAACTAATTGTGGATTTAAGTGTTTTTAAAGTTACCCAAATGAAAACCAGTTCTACACTGTCAAAAAGSTCTCTGTCAACAATGTTAGCACTGATAAGGAATGGAAAATTTTATCTGTTCCATATATTCTCACATGCTAACTAATCTTGATACATATTCACAGGGGCTTAAAAATGCATTAAATCTCAACAAAGATCAGTAATTTCTAAAATTCTTAGAAATTAAGCTAAATTCTTATTTCTTATTTTATGAACCATCCTCTTATTGYTACATAATGATTTGTATTTATCTTTGGAAGTTATGCTTTTAGTGAAGTAAGGAGGTAATGTTTCATAAGGTCCTAAATGACTATAAAATTAACAGATTATTTTTAAACATTACTGAAAGATGACTGATCAGAGGAAAAATAATATCTTGCATATCTATAAGCACACAGACTCAATATTTCCCAAAAGTCTAGCTTTTCCTGAAGACCCAGCTGTACATTCTAGGAATACTTAATGAGACTGTTGAACACAACCCCATTTTCTGTGTGTTTAATAACCCCTACCAATACGATTGGTCTAAAAAATCATTAAGATTGTAAAGTCAAACACACAGCAATGCTGTCCTGGATTTGGAACWGAATATGCAATCCTTACCTATCCTGCTTTAACTCCTATTATAAGTTTGCCTTTCTCATGGTATGACAAACTTTTTTTAATCCCATATTCTAGTAACTGCCCSAAAAAGCAGACAATAGAGCTTCTCAAAGGGAAGCTCTACCATTTTTATTTTTCCTCTGAAATAATGCAAATGTCTGAACTTCTTTCAGAGAAACAATGAGGGATAAACTCTTGAGAACACTGCAATGGAAAATCAGTTTGAGAAATTTCAGCCCACATGGTTCGGTTTTGACAAATGTATAAGCAAAGGAGAAAAGCTCAGTAATGAGAATTTATGGGCAATTTTGTCTATAAAGCACAGTATTATCAATCCCATGAGTAAAGTTAAGCTTCTGAAATAAATGTGCACGGGATCAAGATTTTATTTTAAATTTATTGTAAACTAAAATTCTTCCTCAACTCTTTCTTTGGGGCAACAGGACTTTTATGGACTTTATKTATAAGAAGATACACATTATCCAAAACTAAGAGTGTAAATATTACAAAAAATCTCTGTAAGCTTAGAAACTAARCCGTGATAAATCTGAGTTCTGCAATATTTATTCCTTCTGTAAAGTCAGATCACCAAGGCCAGCTAAATTCTAATTCTGTTCTCAAGTTCCATGTGTTTTCCACCTAATAAAGAAAAAGAAAGCTGTGTTTGTTCCACTTTGACTTGGATCTCCTGTTGAAGGTACAATTTAATTACAATTTACTTCTGAGTGCAAACTGCACAACAGGAGATCAATTTATTCGAGAAAAGAAAAATAAATCTTATCTAAAAAGTAAAACTTGCATTGAATTAACRGAATATCTCTCCCTGTTGTATTTCTCTTCCTTCAACCCGTGCTTGAGGACAGTAAAGTACTACCCACACTCTCATGATATAGGCCACTGTGCTTTTGTCTGTTGACTCTGTTTTGCTGTCAGCTGACATTTTTTGCAGACTATTCAGTGTATGAAGCGTATTTTCAATATCTTTAGAACAAGAACTGTTCTATCCACAAATTTRTTATTTCCACATCCATAAATTCAGTGCTAAACCTTTTAAGTATTTTCTGGAGTCCCGAGAGGAAAACTCAAATGTAAAGTTTTTTCCTCATTTAACTTACTAAATTCAAATGTCTTCTTACCCCCCTTCCAAATGACCAGTCCCTTTGAACAGGACAGTAGAAATTCTAATTATCTCAGCATGAATGTCTGATCTGTGCTACTTGTCTTCTTGTTATCTTATTAACTTTTTTTTTTTTTTTTTTTTTTTTTTTAAATAACAAAATGAAAATTCCCAGAGGCAATTCATGTACCTGGGATAACAATCCAAGAGAGACAGGGTGACTCTCCTTATGGAGATCTATTTCTTTCCCTTGAGCACAGAGAAGCCTAGAAGAGTTAAACTGCTGTTTAGGTCAAGGTACAGAAGAGAAGGCAGTCTTCTGGGAGAACCTTTTATTGGTATAATTTTTAAAGATACAGAGTTGCATTGAAGTATATTTTAGGTCTTTGCAATCAGATTTCTRTATTCCATGCATTTTGTGTATCAAAGCTTACTTGCAGTGGTTTTCTTTGTTGGTTATTTGGTTTAGTTTCTGTTTGTTTGTTCTGTTTGTTTTAATTGTCCAACATTATAACCTGGTAATCATCTTACAGTACCTGATTGCAAGGCAATTCTTCATACAGATTTACAAGACAAATAACTGTACTCCATTCCCATCTTTCAACAGGATTTTTGCAGAAATTGCTTTATCTTAGAAGTCACAGGATTACCTGGGCAACCAGATAAATCAGCAAAGAACCCAAACAATCCTTCTGTCAGTTCTTTCTATTATAACTTATTTCTGCCTTTGTTCAGACAGAAGATCTGTAGGGACGTATACTTTAGCATTTTGGGAAATTATGTGTTGCCTGAGACAGCTGGATATCTACTACTGTAAGCAGAACAAAATGTGAAATTGCCCATCTACAAAAGTTATTCATAACTTTGCTTTCTAAAATCATTAGTTAGTCTAGGTAAGAGGTAAGCAATTGTTTTGCAGAATGAAATAGCTTTTTGCCTAAAAACGTAGTCTTAGTGAAGTCAAAATATTCTGGCAGAGAAAAGTCTTGGTTTATAAAAAAATTTCTTTTCATTCTTTTCATWTTATAATATCAGAAAGTGTAGTTTCCTTACTCAGACTTTATAATTTTGTTTCCATATGTGTTTACCCTTAAACTACAATTTTTCATATATTTAGATAGTTTAACATCAGACACGTATTTTTTAATACTTGGCATTATGAGTACTTCAGACTAAGTTTTCAGAATGCACAACCAAGGAAAATTTTAACACATTTGTTCCAATTCATATCTTTAAGAAACACATATGCTTAAAACACATAGAAAAGGAATTCTAAGTAAAGAAATAGAAGAGAAGTTCTGAAAATTAGAACAAAGCAGATGAAGGACAAATGCTCCCATCATACAAGTTAGTAATACTTGTATTACTACTTATAAAACATATTTAAGATTRTATTTATGTCTTCAGATATTCATTAATAATACTTTCTTATGCTACGTTATTTTATTCTTTTGAGGGAGTTTTACTCTTCAGTTTGCAGCRACACTATTTTTTATTTGTAGATATACCTCTTAGAATTGTCCTTAGTTATCAAAATTCTATGTGTCTTAAAAGATAYTAAGTCTTACTGCTACAATCAGCTCAATAAATATATATGCACAAATGAGTGCAGTAGTAGTTTAAGAATTAAGCATACATGCCCATTCCCACGTGTATCTTTTTATATATTAAAAATATATATAAATATTTTAGTAAAAAGATGTCTAAGAAACAAAAATATACAGTGAATTGATTGTGGTATTGAATAAGTTTTGGGTTAAGCCCATAAAGAGATCAATATTGAGAAGTGAGATTATTTTCAACTGATATGAATACTTCATGGGGTGTTTTTGAGAAGATATTGTTTGYGTAAAGCAGTGTACTGAACAAGTGAAGCACAACTGTTTTGAACTGATGATAATCTATAGGATTTTTGCAAAAATCATAACAACCAGSTGCCTTTCTATGGCCACGTTCACTAGCAGTTGTTTCCGTGAAGCGTAAATATGTATAATAAAAACCATTACATTTCAATTATCCTTATTTTTTTACCTGTATTTAAGGACCAGAAGGTCTGTATTAAACACTGGGCTCCAATTTTTATTTTTTTTTTTTTAACTTTATCGGATGGCATAAAGTAAAATGCAACAGATGTCAAAATTAGAGGTGTTTTCACTTCATACTGAAATTTTCTTACAGACCATTTGTCTTTCCTTCATTATTCTTGCCTGCGCACATGGAAATAACTGGAAGAAAAAGAAAATAATACACTTTGTGGTTTGTAAATGCATCTTGCCCGCTTTGAGCTTGTCTGTTTGTCCCAAACCTCTCTATGCCAGTTCAACAAACATCTCCTGCCAGATTTGGCTTTCAAAATTAACATATTTTGTATGTGACATATGTTTGAAATTAGCAGAAAATGCAGCCAAGAGCTGGAAATTAACAAGGAAAAGAAGTTATTTTAGCAAACATTTGGGAGCCAGGAAATACTTTGTTGGCTTAAAACATTAGGACAGGCTATTGTCTATTAAATTAAATAAATTCAATATGTAGCATACAAATTGTCATCACTATACCGTCTGTTTTGTTATACATGAATCATTTCTCCCTCTTTCACATCTACATTTGATATCTGTGTGTACTTTTGTAGCTATAGAAGAAGAAAAGCATCACATATGCCTCTCATGTTAAAAGTGGCAGTAAAGTCTTCAAAATCTTGCAGTACTATCTGAGCCAAAAATTTCTGCTTCTCATTAAGAACTGGCATATTGTTCTTGTCACACATATGCACGAAGCACACCACTATGGTCACTGGGTCCTAATCTTTGTTGCTGCTGCTCATTTGGAAACAAAACAGCATTTTCTTTTGTTTGTGCAAGAGCCCTGGGCATAAAACCTTGGAMCCTTCTTCTCCAGCTTGGATGCAAATAATGTTATATGCCAAGGATGCTGTCATCTCCTGAATGGCCACAGCCATTGGGACCTCCCTGGGACCACAGCTAGAGGAGAAATAGGGTGTGTAGCAGGACATTGCTCCTGMATCCTGAGTGCCATGAAAAGGGCAGAAGAGGATCATGACTGGTGGCACACCCAGAGCACCTAAGCCACACTGATGGACTGGCAGCACCTTCTAGACAGCATGACCAAATCTGACCTTTGCAGTGGTGAGTTTGTTGTTATTTGGGGAATATGAGTAAAGAGTAGCCCAATGTCATGAATAATGGCTTTAAAAGCTGCTTAAATAATCACCATCAAAGGTAATGGCAAAAAGCAGAGTTTAATATAAATTTGTGAAGGTGCAGAGAATTAAGAGAGTTTGACAGAAAGGTTCATTCTATTGCTTAAGACATCGATAAGCATACATAGGAAAATCTGATTAGAAGCAACTAAGAATGATTTACRTAGAGACAGGAGTTGCAAAAGAGTAAAGGTGCAATGAATAAGGACGCAAAAATACAAGGGTACAAAAGGATTTAACAGCACTTAATCATTGACTCATTACATAGTTACAAAGTAATTCAATAGGACTTACTACAATAATGATAACAACTTAATTATAGATTCATGGTGAAAACATTCATATCATAATCAATTCATACACAGAGAGGCAGAGAAACATATTCATCTATATGTGTATGCATATAAAGGTACCCATCAAAAACTTTCCTGAGATTCAGTGAAATACTCATGTCAAATCTCTTGATGTTTCTCCACAGGCATGGGCTGTGCCTGAAAGAGTCAGCCTAATTTTCATGGTCAGTAATGGTATCACAGGTATCACAAACAGGAAAGCTGATGAGCTCCAAGAATCATCCCACTTGGAGTTACTCTGCAGCTGTGGCAGCCCAGGAAAACTCAAAGGGCCTGACTTAAGACCACTCTTCACAGGGTCACAAGGTCAACGTCTTTAGTCACCCATAACTTTCTGTCTTTGCCATATCCCAAGTTAGTATCTACAGGAGGGCTGGGTTTTTTTACAAATAATCCAGTAACAATGGTACCATTTCAGTTGTGATGGGTTATGATTCAGGTGAATCAGGGCTATGATTCAGGTGAATTATTTACCAAGGTTAAGAAAGTCAACTGCTTATCCTTTGTTCCCCACCTTACTCAGGCAGCTGCTGAAGTCAGAATTGTTGTCACCTTTTTTATGCAAAAACTCTTGATAGAGGAAAGGAGTGCTCAGCTKGTTCAATCATGGCTTTTCAGGTGCTGCTGAGGTTGTGGAGCAGGCCTGAGGAGGAGGGGAAGAGGATGCACCACTATAATGCACCCTATGACTGAAGTTGATCCACTGAATTCTATGGAGCGATGTGGTCTCCTCTTCCCTCTGTGACAATAAACATGTTAATGCCATATTACAGTTATAATTGTAGTGAAATTGCTGGTTGGGGTACCCAATTGTGTAGATTTTGTAAAACATGACTTGGCAGTATTACATATGTGACTAGGTCCTTGGAACAGTCCATCTGTCTAACAATTCTCCACTTTCTAAAACAGAGAATAATATTAAATAGCAWGCATGCTCCATGGTCCTTTCCAAACCAAGATATTCTGYGATTCTGTGAAAAATTTAAGGCTATATAAGGTGGCAATGAAAATTTGGTGACTCAACTAATTTAAATGGAGCTATACTGGTTTACATCACAAGAAGTTGCACTTTGCATGCTCTGAATTACATAAAATTCAAATCTTTACTACTGTATTCTAAAGAATTTTCTGCTTCAGTGCCCTCCCCTGTTAATAATGGTTTGGAGTATAAAATTTACAAGTTTACAAARAAGTGACCACAAAAGATCCCACAACCCTACAGAAAAGCACAAAATACTCATTGTTTATATTTGCTTGTTTCTCCCAGTGACAAGTTTATGTTTTAAGTCACCAAATAAATACATATAGATTCCTCCTTACTTTGCAGGGTATCAAGAACCCTAAATTTTGAATTTATGCATCTCAACAACCATGTGCCTCCAGTACTATTAAAAACAAACTCTTTTTATTAAAATTWGATTAGCTGATAGATGGTGGGAGAATAGTTACTCCTCCATAAAAAATGGAAAAAGTTCCAGAGTCCATGAATTACATCAACACAAAAAAATTAAATCTTTGGAAAAAATGTCAGGACCTGGAGGCAGAGACAGGGTAAATCCAAATCTATTTGTCTACACAAGTTACTGYAAAATATATAATTAGCCTCAGCTCTTCTATTACATACATAATTATCAGCTACAAAATGTTGATGCAGTTATTAGATATCACTGTAACAGGTAATAGGAAAAATAGCAATATCAATTAGCATATGTTATATGGACATTAAACATTTGGTCTAAAATCTTTTCCAAATCTTTTTGTCTAGAAGTCTGCTTTGGAGATGAAGCTGTGCCAGCTTTGGTCCTGCTTTTCAATGTGTGTAGATGAATCATTGTGAGGTTTCTGTTCGGTGGGCATTTTTTAATTAAGGGTTTGTACTTCTCTGCTTCATATGAAATACCCCTTGGATAAATACTTTACTAACATGGGATTAACCCATCCATGTGCTAKAATCAGTAATAGCTGGGTTTCACACTTTGGCCAGAAAGAACAAGTCAACTCATACTAAAGCCAATTTGGAAATTTCATTCTCTACCATCACCCTACAGCCCTGTGTCTTCTAGATATGGGTGATACAAATTATGTCAGAAACAAAACTCGACTTACAAAGCAATGAAAAGTTCTTAATACATTTAAGAAATGCTAAGACCACAGTCTGGATAAATATGATCTAGATTTTAAAAAATTTAAACAGCAAATTTAGAAACAGCTATATCTTATTTTCAGAGAGTATATAGACATAGTGAATTTTCCTAATGCAATACAGTGGTTTCTGATACATTATGCAAACTCATGTTTACTTCACTTCCTGAACTCGACTGGCATGCTGAATTTTTGGCTTCAATTCATTGAACTCCTATTTCTACTTAGAAAGATTTATCTTTTCATATGGAGCCTTAATCAAGACAAATTCTACCACAGCAGTTGCCACACAATTTTCGCCATGTGATATGTATTTAGTTCACCCAGAGCCTACTTCAAAGGACTATAATTTGAGCATTACATCACTTCTGTCATTCTGGAATTATCTGAGGCCTGGTTTATTTTCCATTTCTTTTCCWCCCAGCCCCACTAACTTATTAATACATAGGAGAGTGCATGTGTCTGTTTTATGCTCTGATTACCATCTTGCCTGCACTGCTGGTTTTGCATATACAGTAAATTCTAAGAAGATAGGCTTAGCAAAATGTGAAAAAGCAGAATGACAGTGCACGAGATGTTTGGATAGATTCATAAGAAATAGTCAGATTTATTGGCTCCTCAATATTTCTTATATTGAATTTATTTAAATCTGTGACTAATATATCACTTATGAAATAGTGACAAGCAGTTTATGAATCAGCCAGTCTGCTATCAACAAACTGTTATGAGCTCATTATCAAGCTCATTTGGGGGCACACCAAACAGATTCCAGCTGGATTACACAGAGCGTTTTAAATGTTGTCCAAAGGCTCTGTTAAAATGTTATTCAAGGGGGCTGTTCGCCCTCTTTGATTCATAGTTGAACATTGGGCAGAGCTTTTATGTTGTTTATTGTTTGTTTGCTTTTTCCTAAAACAAATCTCAGAAACTGGGAAAAAATATGGCAGCTCCATTTCTGTCTCAATCATGGAAACCTTCACCACACTGTATATTTGCACGCTATGGAGTAGCTGTGCTGCCCTGTCCACACAGATGCARGGGTCTGGGATGGAACTGCTGCAATCTGTGTATTAAGGACTGCAATGCATCATTAAGGTGTTCCTGATGGCCCATCATATTCCAGTATTCACACTGTATAATGTAAATATTCCGTGTATCTGCAAACCTGTTTTTCTCAAACAGCTGTGAGTCTCTCTGATGGGCTTTGACAGCAGAAGGAATCAAATAATTACAATTAAACAAGACATATTTTAACATAAGAGGATCTAAGACATAAAGTCAATGGATTTGAGTAYATGACAATGGGAGTCCTTTGCAAGGGCTGAAGGACACGGCTGATAAGGTATAGAGAAACGGAAAACAGGGCTTGTGGGCAGTGGTTTCCTTCTTGGCCTGTAACACATGAAGGCCCATTACATTCATGAGAAAAAACATAGTCCAAACCCAAGTCAGCACTATCATATGAGTGGCAATTTGACTCYGGTGAACATTCTGGAAAGGCAGGTTTTGATACTTTTTAATGTCAAATGATTTAAGAATTTCTTGAAATTAAAATGTGGTCTAAGTCATCACATAGAAGCAGCCCAAGGGTAGCTGTAGTGAGCCTAATCGAGCTACTGCTACTCTCTGTGGCACAATTCAGGGCAGTATCAGTCTTGGGAAAGGTACAGCTTATCTCTAGGCATGCTAGGGAACATTATCACTGCAGCTGCTCCGAGACACACTGATCCCAGTCTGACTACCTCTGAYRTGGTACATCTCTAGGCAAGRCACAGGAAGCCAGATTTTCAAAAAWATCTAAGTACCTATGGTACCAAATGGGATTTCCCAAAGTGTCCTTGGAGCCTCAATGACATGAAAAGTATTTAGGCAYTTGTCAAACTCCTAGTCAGAGAGAACTTGGGTCTTAGGTCTTAGGCTGCTTTGTACCTTTGAAAGTCAAGCCCTTCTTTTTGTCTCAGCTAATCCTTCCACATGGGAACACAATATTTAAATATCACAAACATATCTGACAAACACATATAGTCAGAATTAATTAATTGTTGCAACAAGGTTTTTAAAGATTAAGTAGTCTGTGGTCAAAAATATAATGTTGCAGTTCCTAGCCCTCAACTAATTGGACTGATTTCTGACCTCAGGCAATGCTGATTATGAGCAATACTAYTTTTTGTTATAAGCAACAACAACACACTAATCTTATCAAATTCCCACCCAATTTTGAAAAACCTCAYCCTAAAACTATAGCAGAATCATAATCAAAGGGTCTAAATGTCAAGTGGTACCATTTTCTGTGAAAGGTCCATCAAAGAAGGTGCCTGAAATACAAGCACAGCCATTACAGGAGTCTTGTTACTGTCATGCTTCAGTTTTTTTGCTACTGTGTTAATGTCCCTTCAAACACATTGTCTTTCCTGTCCCCACAAACCCGCCAACATTAGAGATCTTTGGGARCTCTCTGTGGTTCTGACAAAAGGGAGCAAGAGCTCAACCCCTGATAAAAAAGCACAGCTAACACCTTCACTTTGTGGAAGTGCATTCTGAAGTGAATGCTTAACTTTCAACTGGTTCAATTTCAAACACAAATCCATATTCAATGGATTTGTCCACTGCTGCCCACTGCTCTGTTTCCTCAGTTGTGGCAGGGTGGAAGACACATCTGTGATTTCTCTTCGAGACCTCTTTCAAGTGACAGACCAGCACATTTCTCTGGAATCTGACTACTCGTCTGGGGTT
>NW_026623286.1:2393934-2431985 GCF_030028575.1 Malurus melanocephalus
TAATATTTGGAAGAGGGGAAGACAGTTGAAATTATTTAATTTATAGAAAGAGAATAAAAGCATTGACTCATTTAAGACATCTCAATTTAGAGGGTGAAAATTTGATTCTTTTTTGCGACCATGATGGACTTCAGACTTTAGCTGCCTCATGAATACTAAAATGCTAGCCTTTGGAGCAACCAAATAATGGGCTGAACTGTCTTCTGACTGTCTTCCTCAGCATATTCCTATGCTGATCCTTACATTGACTTGTCAAGCTACTTTCACACAGCAGACATTTTAAAAATCTACCTTGAATACCTCTGTGATGGTGCATTAGGTGATAATCAGCTGTCTGAAGGTTTCAAAATCATCTAAAAAGGGAGAATGACCACAGATCTTTGCTACTTTGTTGTTCTAGTTTTTAGTTCTACTATCTGTTCCCATCCAAATACAGTCCTTGAATTTATTTCCCTTCATCTCTTAGAAATMCTCAGACCCTGGATTCCTCAAGTCCTGCTCCAATTATTCTCAACGGATAGTGTACACTTTGTAGGCTTAGACAAYGGCTATCATATCAAGGTTAAATGTTCTGCATCAAAAGATAATGGTCTGTGATGGAGAAGAGAAAAAAACAGCAACTGAAGAACAGTCTCAAGGTAATTTCCAGGAAATGCATTTAAAACAAACAAACAAACAAAAAAAAAATTAAAAAACCAAACAAGCAACAAAGAATGCCTTCTTGAAAAGTTGAAACTATTGAAATACTTCAGAGTGATGAAAGAATTCAGGGTGAGGATCTTTTTCAGTCATAAGCTAAATGTGAAGAGAAAGCATTTCACTAGACAAAATTTCCACAACTTGAAAAGGAAAATCCTAATAGAAGTGAGATAAATAGTGCTTATGTGGAGGTATAGGCTCTTTCTTTTATATACTAGCTAAATTAACACCAGCTAGACTGGCAGCTTTCCCASATCAAAGGCTGCTAATAGCATACTCTACTCCTTTAACCAATGTATTTTTTTTTATTTTTAAATTATCCACTGTGCACTGATGTGTAAAAGAAACACATCAATTCCTAATAAAAATGCTTGCTATTATGTAATGAGTGGAAGCTAGAGGTCATCTTGAGAATGCAATATTTAATAGAAGTCTTAAAGTACTGAACTAAATAAATACCCTTCATTATGGTAACCTCATGACCATATATATTTTTAATTGCTGGAATAAATGATTTCTGCTTAGGTGGTTTAAAAAAGATGTGTTAAGACTTTTCTAGGTTTATTACTTAGCGCAAGTGCTGATGTGAAAACTGCAAGACTGAAGCGCTTGCATAATCAATAATGCATCTAGCTGTTCCCTGACTGAGTTCAATTGTAGTATCTATTAGACCTAGCCTTCCAATACCTTGCCTTGAAATAACTATTCAGGCATACCACAGCAAGCTGTGCTACATTAACTTCTTTCTGGTAGCAACAGAAAGGAAATACTGCTTGCAGTAGAGGGACTGTGCAGTACTTTGTCCCCTGTAACAAAATGCTCCTTCTATACTTTTCTTCTTATCTATGCAACATTTATGTTATCCAAATGGTTTCAAATTTATTTTGACTAAATTTAAGATTTATTGTCTTTTTTTTTTTTTTTTCCTTTTTAGAGGCATTTTGCAAAATAGAGAATATTGTGTAGCAAGAAAACCACTGCAGGCTTTGTGTGACTTGGGCATTTCTTCTCTGTTTTTAGAACTTTATTTAATTTGTATTTATATTTAAGAAGAGAGAATGATCAAACTAATGTTTGYTGGCATTCCAGACACACATTGATGAGGCAGGGTAGCTTTTTGAAATCAATAGAAARATTCCCACCCTTTGGGTCTAGCATTAAGAGACAAAGAAGATTCACAAAGCAGTTGTTAGCTTTCAGYAGCTGTGTAACAAATGTGGACCTTTGGGTTGCTATTCACCTTTTGTGGGTGGAGAAATATTCTGAAAAGATGAAGGGAAGTAAATAGGAATGATAAATTAAGACATTAAGCACTAGAGTAATTCAAGAATTATGAGACTGTCTGCATATTCCCAGAGTTATACAAATATAACTAAGGGCAGAATAGGGATTATGACTTTTTAAAATGTTGCAGTAACATATATTCTTCCCAGTCAATGAGCAGTCAATTGGCAATCAATCTGGACTGGTTYCTTTTAGCTAAAGACCTTCAATGACCTCATGTTCACACCAATCACTCACTAGTTATCCAGTCTGAAAAGTCAATATATAGTTTTCAAAAAATGACTGATCCACGTTCTGCTCTTTCTCCATTACAGAAAATTCATTTAAGTGTACTGGTAGTGTCCGTACACTATCACATCTGCAATAGTTAAACTAAAAGCTGAAGGTCAGTTTGCCAAGTACCTCACATCTAGGTCAGTCTTATTCCTGACAAGGTGATGTTTGCAATAAAAGAAACCTATATGTTGATTCTTTCATTCTATTCCTATCTTTAGGATGGAGTCTGCAAAACCTAATTTCAGGCTGGGTTAATTCTTAATCTAGCAATGAGTAGAGGTATAAAAGAGTACTGAAACATGCATAAATTATCCTACAATAAATTGAAATGATCTGGGCATAGCTATTAAGATAATGATGCATAAAACAGCTACTGTAAATTATCGAGTGATATATAAGACTCTTAGGTGCTAAGTCTCTGACTGAACTTAAGCACAATGTCACTGTTCAACAACAGTGTATTTCAAACCTAYTTAAAATCTATTTGATTTTTTCTAATTTTTCCCCCAGGGTATTTTTATAACTTCTTCTTCCTAATCAACTCAAATTTACAATCATAATTCATACCAACTCTAAGAAATTGATTGTATTTGATTTTAGCTTCTGTGTTTTTGAATTGTTACTTCAGCACCAGCTACAAGGAGTGTTTCTCATCCTTTCTACAATGGACTGTGAATGGGATACAATGGCTGGTCTCTGTCTTCTCTTACTTTTGCACCTGGGATGCATACAAGCATAAATTCGCCTAAATTCTCTATTTTACCTCAGACTCCCATTTATCCTCCAGTATGTGTACTGGTAACCTTCCATGATCAGGTCTTGCCTTAAGACTGCACATGTCTCAATCATCTCCCATCTCTGATGTTGCTTTTCATAATTTATGAGCATTTACAYACTTGCTACAGCCCCACCCACCTTTCAGCCTTCTGGGGGCTGTTGCAATTACAAACATTCTCATAACCAATCATTCCAGTTTCGTTGCCTTCTTTCTGGGAAACAAGTAAAAACCATCATGTTTTTATTCCACACTTCTATTTTCAATATCATTCAAACTCTTSATGACCTCAGAAACATCTGTGGCCTTGATTATTGTAATATTGTCATTCCTGTGGATATTTGATGAGTTGTTTTGCAATTCATTTTCTCATCATAAAAGACCCTCTTTCCCTCTTGACCTGTTCTAGTTATTTTTCCTGTAGTTTCACTTTTAAGACTTAGTTCCCACTTATGTGATTTCTTTAACCATGAAGCTATTGAGTTACTTGTCTGATGTGACTGTAACTTTAGCCTTGCTGTCATTTTTGTTAGATTTTCATAATAAAAAGAAAAAAAATACCATTTTTTCAGGACTGGGTCAAAAAAAAATATTAGACTTAAGTCCCCAAAAGCTGTAATAAATATATTAATAAATATAGATATATTTTAATGGACACTATCAGACATTTCTTCATTTCTTCTTCATAGGGAAAAGTAACATTTAATTTACATGCTGCAGAGTTCCAAGAATTTTGCAAGTTAAATATTTATTGCCTTTTATTGGCTAATGGAAATTATTATTGCAGTGTCTGCCAGAGAGTTATTGGTAATTCTTAAGAGAAACTGCTAGAAAGAGCAAGCAAATAACTCTTAACTGTGCTCTAAGAAGGTTTGAAAGTCTGTTCTTTGTCCAGCTAAAATCAGTGGGTACCTTCTCTTTTATTACTCTAAAAGAAAAGAATCAGGTAGAAAAATACATTTTTAAAATGAAACCATTTTGCTCACTTCTTTATGGGTAAAATTTAATAGATGTTTTCTACTGAAATAAAAACAAAACAAGAATAGCAAGAAACTCAATAAAAAAGCAARACTGTTGTCCCCTTCATGATGTCAGCATTTTCTTTGTTTTGTTTTTAGGTTGAACCAATCAAAGGAAGTTCTATTCATGCAAGTAGACATAAATCTCTTGATGGTAATACATGTATACACATTTTCAGGTTGGCATGCAAGTAGACATAAATCTCTTGATGGTAATACATGTATACACATTTTCAGGTTGGTTTTTTTTCAGACTAGTAAAAATGACAAAAATCTGTGAAGTACTACAAGTTATGAATAGCATGAATAATTACCTCCTATCTTCTGGATTAGGCAGCACTGTATCTTGAGCCCAAAATCTCTGAAACTTCTTTCCAGTTATAGGCTGTAATGAGACTAATCATTGCGGGAAGTCAAACAGCTTTTTCTGGCACCTTGCTGTTGTAATAGCTGCTTCAGAATACTTTATTTTTATGGATTCATTCTATTTCTATGAATAAGAATTATAATCATATGGCAACTGAAATTAATAACCATTTTTTGTGAATATTATAAAATAGGTTCTCAATTAAGTACTAGTTGAGTACCAGAGGTGATAAACTGAAACTTTTCCACATAATATAGCACATGTTGCATATAGTTCAGTTGAAAATGCAGGATACCTGCTGTTCTGAGTCATGTAATGGTACCCTTTCTTTCTAACTCGTATTTTTGAAATCGTGTACTGTGCTTAATTTGACCCAAAAACAATGCAGGTTTAGTACTTAATCAGAAAGAAGGGTGTTCGGTAGTTGCTGGGTTTTTAGCTTTTTAACTACAGGGAAACTTAAAAATTTCATCWAGCAGCACCTGCTGACTCAGCTAATTGGTACATCTTGAGTGGYAGCATTCTGGGATGCATATGTTTGCATGTAATTTTGATTCTAGGCCCTTAGTGATGTAGCTGGTGGCTTTCAATAATTCCTGTGAACTGCAAAAACATAAGTCAAGCCCAAATACTTTTTTGGGGGAGAGGAAAAAAAATAATGTCTTTGAATTTGGACTATATGATATTCTGCTAACAGCACTTCACCAGATGTACTTGTGTGCAGATCTGAGCTTTTATTGTGCAAGCTGGGCTAAGAAAGTAAAGTAAAAATCAAATATAAAAATAAGTTAACACTTGTACCCAAGCCTGTTAAAATTAGCTAACCAAATTATATTAAATCATCCATCTGTTTGTTGCATTATCCTGACAATAATCATGGTAAACCAAATTTACTGGCTGAATTTTATAGAGTGTGCTGTCCATAATTTTAGTTTTTAATTTCCAGACTCTAACTTATGGTTATCTGTACTGTGCTATTTTATTTACACAGATATTTTTTCTTCACCATTACATATTTAATAATCAAGTTATTAGYTCTAAGATGACTTCTAAACAGCCAGAACAATGTGGTAATTATCCTTTTAATCAGGATATTAATTTCTATATCTATTTTGTATGCAACCATAAACTGTAAGTCTTCTTTAGTTTCTTTCGGCTCTTTCAAAAAGAGGAAAAATATGACTTTCTTGTCCAGGCTGTACACATTGCCTTTAAATATGAAGGTCCAGATTGACAAAGGAAGACTTGTCAATGAAATGTTTGTCCTTCCATTTTTCCCCTTGAATTACTCATTGTTTAAGGAGTCATAAAAGCTATCTACATACCCCAGACAATACCGGGGGAAAGCAGATCCCTAGAGTGATTAGTAACAACCTATTAATATGGTTGTTAATACACTGAAATACATGAAGCACAGCTCACAAGGAAGGTACCCAAGGTTTATCTTATTCCCCTGTTCCAGAGAGTCTGCACAACACCTACATTCACAGGCCGTAGCTGCTCAGGACATTCATTCTGGAAACAGGAATGGCTGGAAATGGTAATGTTCCACTTTTTCTATCGAAAAAGATGGCAGCAGCAGCAGTAGTGGTTGAAGCAGTAAGAAATGAAAAATTTGGCTTCAACACTTCCTTCGTCCTGAGGCCTTTCAAAGCACATTTCTTGCCTCCTAGGAAGGTGCCTAACATTCCTGTGGCCTATATGAATGGAAGGCACCTTMCATCTCTTCTGCAGAAGAATAAAAAACAATGGCAAAAGAGTTTTCAGGGAATCACAAAGGCTGAGAACATAGAATATAGGGAGATCTGTTTCTCTGAGGAGACCTTTTCCATAAGATATGGACACCCTAAGTTTCTAGTCCTGGTTCTAGGGATTTCTCACGCATCCTGCGTTAAAGAGGCATACACTAGGGTAAGAAAAGATGTTTGAGAAAAAGAGATAAAAGACAACCAAACTCAAAGAAGCCTATCCATTCATAAGCACCTAAGTGCTTGGGTGAAGCTTTATAGGTAACTCACAAGGACTTGGAAATTTCTTTTGGTTGCACTTAAGGCTCYTACATCTTTTAGTTCTGTATTCAGGATCTAATGGACATGATTGAGCAATTTATGAAAACAATTACATAAATAGCCAGTAGAACAGGGTTTATATAACAGAGATTAATGCCAAATCCCAAATGATTCTCCTATAAACAGAGGGAAAAAATCTTTCAAAAGAGAAAATAAGAAAGGTCAAGTCTTATTTCAAGCTCCTACTCCTACCATGAAACCTCAGCTCTTTCCAATATAGTTGACAGCAGATTCCACTGGGAAAAGAAAAAGTCCTGGATCCCAGCAAGATGYTGTCCCCTTGTGCTGAAAGACAAGATGGTAGGGAAGAAGACCATCCTGAACTTTCATTTGAACTCAGAGAAAAATGCAGAGAGAGGATCACCTTTGGAAGAAGGGGCAGGCAACTCACAAGTCTCACAAGGATCATAAGGAAGGTTAAGGAGAATCTCCAACTTTCRTTAAATATGGAGGAAATCGCAGTGACAAAGGATGAGGAAGATGATGTACTTAATGCCTTCTTGGCCTCATTCTTTCAAGAGAAAGATCAGTTATCCTCAGGGTAGTAARACCCCTGAGCTGGAAAACAGGGTGGAGTAGCAGAAGGAAATCCCCATAATCCAGGAGGAAATAATCAGTGACCTGCTACACCACTTAGACATACACAACTCTAAAAAGCTGAACAGGATCCACTCAAGGGTAGTGAGGGAGCTGGTGAAGGTGCTCAACAAGCTGTTTGTTGTCATTTAACACCAGACCTGGATAACTGGGAGGTTCCAGTAGACTGGAAGCTGTCAGACAAGAAGAAAGGCTTTTTTAGATATGTTAATAGCAAGAGGAAGTCCAAGAAAGCCATTTGACCACTATGTGTTGAAGATTGTTAGGGAGAATGAAACAACAGAAGTATTCATTGAGGTTTTTTTGCCTAGTAGACCTTGGTCCCTACATTCCCTCTAACTCGGTGCTGGTGTGGCCTGACCCTCAGTTCTGTGTGCAGTTCTGGTGTCCACAATATGAGAAGGACAGGAGGTCCTTGAATGATCCAGAGGAGGGGAACAGAGCTGCTGGAAGGGCTGGAAGGARCTCCTGTGAGGAGCAGCTGAGGGCTCTGGGTTTGTCCAGTTTGGAGAGGAGGAGGCTGAGGGGTGACTTCATTGCTCTGTACAGCTTGCTTAGTGGGGGAAGGGGAGATGGAGGTGCTGATCTCTTCTTCCTGAATCCAGCAACTGGATGGCTGAAAAATGTCCAAAGTTGTGACAGAGGGGGTTTGGTGGGGGCATAAGAAACTGGGTTTTTTTTACCAAGAGGGTGATCAAAMAKTGGAACAGTCTTCCTGGAGAGGTGGTTGATGCCTAAGGCCAGTGTTTAAGAGGTATTTGGACAATACCAATAATATTGGACTTTAACTTCTGTTCAGCTGTGAAGTATCCAGGCAGTTGAACTGGACGGTCCTTTCCAAATGAGCTATTCTGTTCCAATCAGAGAACACATCTCATTTAGCTGGTGATAGATGTAAAATATGGCATCATAGAGGTAATCAAATTAGTCTTTTTAATCATGTCTCAAAACCATCAATATTTTTAAAGCTTAACTAACTGGATGCAAAGGCAGTAAAGTGAAAAGGAYTGGGTGAGTGTCAGCCCTCCTGAGCACACCTTCTATTTGTCTCCATCAGTCGTTTCATAATGCCTGCATCCTGGCTTTGGCATCACACYGGGAAGCCACAGCATCCCAGGACTGTTGTAGCAGTGCATCAGACTGGCACCAAAATGGAAGAAAAACCTGCCTAAAACTCCAAGTAGTTAATAATTACAGTCCTGAAGGTGATATTACAATAATCTGATTTTCCAAAGAAATTTTCTGTTCAATCAGTTGTTCAATGTCCCTGTAACTTGTGCTTAATCACAAAGTATTTCAGGCAGGTGATAATTTGATATCAGAATTTCATGTGATAAAAATTTACTACATGTCTGAACAAGTTGTTCAAATGGTGAATTACTAATAAAACAAAAATTTTAAACTGCATTTAAAAATCACAATTGAATTTAAAGAGTTGACAATTATTAATTTCCCTGGCTTTGTTATCCAATAATTAGGATTCTGCGGTTTGTTCTGATAAAATGTAGGGGCATTCACTGTAAGAAAATTCGTATGTATTTAGGCATATTGAAGATAATGAAGATTCTTCTCAAACTTATTTAGATAAATTGAGCATATGGAGTGTCCTAGTTGTCTTTCAATAGAGAAATTTTCTRTTCTGAAAGATTTCTATGGCTCTTTCTAAAATAATTTCCAATGTCCTAATGTTCCATTTTCCAGCAGAGTTGCCAGTATTATTCTCTATAGCACAATGAAGACTCCATACTATGGCTGTATTCTGYAAAATAATTGTCTATATGTATAGGAAGACTCTTTTGTAGATGTATAGACTGAAAAGCTCATGTTTATTTGATTGTTTGTGGTAAGCCATTCCAGTATAATGCACTGTGTGATACAATCTTTCATCCAGTAATCACAGTCCACATTTCTCCTTTGTACGTTGCATGACCTTGCGTTTGGCAATGTTCAGCCTCATGTTGATCAAATGAACCAACTTCGCTATATGAATCAGATCAGCCTGGTTTATAACTGGCCTATGACYATTGTAACTTCTCCCTCCACCAGTTTTTGTATTATCTGCACATTTTACAAGTAATGCTTCCATATTTTATTCCAGTTCATTTGCAAAGGTATTGAAGATCAATGGGGCGAGGACAGATTCCTGAATATCTGAACTAGAAGCAACCTCAACAGGAAGATGACTCTTCATTTACGGGTTACATTTTGTGGTCTATGGGTTAGCCAAATTTTAATCCCTTTAATACAGGGATTATTGTATTTTGTGATTGCATTGATTTTGGKTTTTTTTTTTTTTCCACCTCCCCTATTACACTGTGGAGCCAATTCAAACATCACACAGAAGTCTATTCCTTAGCACATTACCAGTATTGACTGAGTGTTAGGTTTTTAACAAGACAATTTTTAAAAAAGTATCATATTGGATAATTAGAAAGATAGTAGGAGAACATAACACCATGTTTCTCATGCTTACTTGGGTTTTCTACTTGTTGGGTTTTTTAATTAGTTTTCTTCCGACTCTTTGGTGGTTGCTCTGTTTGTTTGTGATCCAGTGACCATGAAACAAAATACATGRCTGGCATGCCTCTTTCTGAAACACTACAGCCATTCTTATTAATTATGCAGAAGATCTTATCTTTACACTTTGTATTCCATATCAACACTCCCACACATTTACTCTGAATCAATATCAATGATAAACAAATAAAACCCTGAATTATTAAACAGGTGAAGCGCAAGTGGGAAAAAKAACAGAACATTTTCTGTACTTTTGAAACTTAGTTTTTAAACAAACATTATTAAGAAATTTTAAACTCCAACATATGCCAAAATAGTTTTAGCATGATTTATCAATCTGCTTTCTCCTCTGCATGCAGAAAAATGTATTTACTGAACACTTGCACCTTCTAAGCCTCCTGAGTGATTTTCTATTTCATTTTTCTTGTGTTATGCTTCTTCCACTCTTGAAGTTCACCAGTTTTTGATAGGCTTTTTTGGAATGACTTAATATCTTCTGTATTATTGATCATACACTACCAGCAGATGCATTGGTTTTCTGTGTCAATTGTTTGCATTGCCAGCTTTCTGGCTTGTCCTCAGGTTTTTTGAGATCCCACTGGATRTCTGCAAAATGAATTTAAAGAACTYGTTCAGAGTATACRAAATAAATATATATATTTTTACAAGAAGAGGGTCTTAATCTTTATTCAGTCTATTTGTGCAGTTATCTAAGAATGTTATGTTGAAAATAAGGCATTTCCATATAGAACAGTAATGTTATTCTACTTTGGCTCTCTTCATTGGTGTCTGAAGATGTGAAATTGGTACATTTTTACATAAACTGTAAGATAGACAAGTAAATATTTTTATTTTTATTATCACCAGATGATAGGAATATACCTTCTATTTTCTGCCACTCTCTMCAGTGAACTATTTCATTAAATATTTCAAGCAGATTATGGACAGATAGAAACTCTTTAATGTGAATAAAAAATTGGAGCATTTAAATATATTTGCTGCAAATTCTTCCACTTTWTTTTAAAAAATATTAAATGTTTTAGGCATAATGGCCAGCATAAACATGTTATTTTCTGTGTACAAACAGGAACAAATAAGAGTTTAATATACTTTTTATATCTATGTTGAAATACTTTCACTGCACATATTTGTGACTTTTTATCAACAGCACTATGGKGTTTGGAGGGTTTAGAGCAGTGGATTTTTCTTTTTCTTTCTAGTACTGGTGCTTATCACATTCATTTCACGTGAGACAACTCCACATGTGCAGAAATCCACTTTTTCATTTTTGTCTGGGAGCAGAAAGTTATGACTTATGAAGGGAAGTTTAATGCTTTTGGTAAAACGTAGACACAGAACTCATTTGAATACATGGAAAAACACAGAATTAGTCCTTGTAAGACCTTTGCATTTACAGTAATGCCATGATATGAAGCTATAGCATCAAATTTACATTGGAGAAATTAAATATAACTGTTGATGCCTCTGTAACAGCTGTGAATTGTATCAGTTCTGAACTATGCTTTCTAATGTTCGTAAGTGTATTTTATTTGGTGAATGATTCATTTGTCAAAAAGTGAGTTGGCTTGGGGTTTTTCAGAAATCTGGTGAAAAATTCTGACTAAAAACTGTCAAAATGTTTAATTTAGTATCTTCAGGCAAGAAGATTTGGTTCTTTTAGAAGTTAGGCTTGTGAGAAAGATAAACACAAGTTCCACCTTGGTCCTTAGATGACTTATTCCTCAGCTGCCCTGTTAAGTGAGTGGCAAGGACAGTTTCTGGAAAGAGAAAAGATTTGAAATCTATCTCAGCCTGCACCAGGAAATGGCTTTGAACCAAAGTCTTTCCCATCTCAGGACRGTATTGCTTACCTGGGTAATTGATATTTGATGCAGGTTTCTTGCAACATTTTCATTGTAGGTATTCCAGTTTACGGGAAAAAAAAAACAAAAAAACATTAAGCTTAATCAGCTGAGGACCTGGAATTGAGGAGATACAGACACATCTTCCAGGTCAATGACGTTACTGTTGAGATTTTACTTATTCTGCAATGGGATTCTCTCAACTTGTCCTTCTGAGGCTGTATCACAACCTACTGATGCTTACAGGTAGAAGTCACAAAAATATTTCCCAKGTTTCTCTCTCTTGTAACCAACAGCCTCTCAAATGGAAACCTTTCAACCTCTCTTGTCTGATAAACATAGGGGGAAGATGTTACTGTGGTGTTCTACAAACATTTTTGAAGTTACTGCAAAATGGAATAACATCGAAAATTCAGTAATGGTTTTTCTGTTCCTTCTGGCCTTGGTGGGAAAGTATTCTGTGAACAMAGCAGCTTCCAAAGGCTCCACCTCTCTTTATAACAAATTTCTATTCCATTCACATCAAATTTCAAATACAAGCAAACCTGAATTTGCAAAAAGAGCAGAAATAACCACACAAATTTATATTAGTAAGGACACTTTTATCAGTTTAGGTACATATACCCAACATCAATGAATCAGAAACACAAGCTGAGAGCACTTCTTTCATGTTTTACCTCCAAAGTTCTCCTCTTTTTTTTTTTTTTTTTTTTTTTTTACCCCCTCAGATTACCAAACACAATGAAAGTTCAGTTCTCAGGATTGTTCATGAACCAAATTAGAGAGTCCTTACTTTACTTATTACTTGTACATCTTATTATCCAGCTGGTTTATGACAGATTAAAATAGTCACTATTCTCTGTGTAGAGCTCCCAGCTGCAGCCAGATCACAATTCCTGTAACTTGTAGAYACAAGATCTTCACAAACAAACATAAATACAGAAAAAGACCTCTCTTCTACCAGTAACTTTAGAATCACTCAAGGAAAGGTGAAAGTAGACAAAAAATTCTCCACACTTGAACAAAATAAATAACTGAAACCTTTGAAATGTGATATGTATTACCTAGGGTTTTGCAAGCTATTCTGAAAGAAAATCACCTATTCAGGTTTTTTTTTGGACAGGCTAAGGACAACTAAAGTTGTTCAGTGTCTGCTTTGGTGAGCAACTCACCACTTTGCCTGCTAATTATTTTAATAATACACYAGTGTTTTAAATATTTTAGATTGCTTCTAATTTAGAGAGTGAGTACAATTTAATAATTAATGAAGAGGATAAAARCGAGAGATATTGAAAGAGAATTATACTGCCCAAACAGTGAATTTTCTTATTGAAGAGGATATTTTCAGGTATGAATGTCAGCACCACCTAATCACTTTTTTCTTCCTTTTAAATACTTTAGTATAATTAAATCAACAGGAATAAAATAACTGAAGTCATTATGAAGGATTATAGGAGGAGCCTAGAAAGTGCATTAGAAACATGTTGGAAATTCCCAAGGAATTATATCTGTCCACTTTGAAATTACATTAATTATGAAAATGTGATAGTGAATTTAGAGCAAAATATTTGTGTTTGGAGAGTGAATAAGAAACAACATATTATCWTTTGAAATGCCTATTAGTCCTTTCTTTTGAATTTGGCTGGGAATACTCCTGTGARAAATGTCAGAATTATGTCCTGGAGGTCAGAACTACCATGCATGTGTGTGTGATATTACAGTAGAAAAGCTCTTTCTGAAAAATGAACAGTATTCCAGTGTCACAATATCCATAGAGAATTTCAAAATATTTGATGATTGAGATCCTGGTTCTAGATTCAAAATTAAATCAGTTTGAAATTAAAACACATTTTTCAYCAAAATCAAAGCTAAGCCAGGCTACTGAATACTGTCAAGCTTCCAGAAAACCTTCCCATTTCCTTATTTTAGCCCTCTGTAGATAATTTTATTAAATGGTAARTCAGATGATCTCCTTTATCTTAAGTTTCCATTGATTAAAGAAGTGAGCATTATTGTGTATCCTCCAGAAGCCTTGGTTATGAAGATTGAAGCATAAAAATTACAAAAGTTATACTTCTARTTATATAACACTGATGAATGTCTGACTCTATGGCTGTTAAAATATATACATATRTATTTATAATGTAGCATTTTGAGTACGTTATTGAAAAGAATTAGCCTTTGGGAGAGAAAAGGATTCTAGACCCTGGGTCTTGATACCTCAGAATGCAATAGTAAGTTAAAGAGGTTGTGAAAAAGACCTCGTTAAGAAAAAAAAAAAACAAAGAGTTGTGAAAAACTAACATTTCTACTTTTACTTGTTCAATCAGTAAGGAAAGAAATTCTCATTTTATTTTTCAGATCCTATATCGTGACTACACTTGTGCAAGAAGGAGCTTCTTGRAACTTTGCAATATATTTGTGATTCTGTACATGAGAGTCTAATTATGCCTATGACAGCACACAGTGCTTCAGTGACTATCCTTATAATTTCAATTACAGAAAWTTTTTCTTGAAACTTTGAAGGAAAAAGTGTATGCCACTGACTAGGAAACATTCTTCATATAAAGAACATCAGAATATATCTGACACTGATTTTGATGGCACCTGTCATAGTCTCAAACTTTAGCAGCTGTTGACACACCAAAGTACACTTTGACTTCATCTCTTTGTGAAAATTTTTTATCTCTGGGAAATAATCTTAGTAATTTTGCAATCAATGGAAAATTACAGTTTTAAATAATCAGGAATTTGTCCTGAACTTCCAAGCTACAAAACAGCATTCTAGAAGCTAGTGACAACATGTAGAAAAGTCATCTGCAGGACCYAAATAGCAGAGAAAAGTCMTTATTCTGTTAAATTCTTAATGGASTACATCAGGAGTACTGTATCAAAATGTATGAGAAATGTTGAAAAACTGTAAAAGGACAAAGGAGGGCAACCAAAATGGTTAGGAAACTGAAGTAGAAAAAAAAAGCCTAAGGGAGTTGAGTACATGTGGATACAAGAGGAGAAAGCTAAGGGTATCAATTTTCTGTCATCAACTAAAAGAAGAATTTATGGTGGAAATAGAGCCAGGCATCCCAAAGAAGGTTGAAAGATAATGGTAATAACTTGCAGCAAGAGAAAATCCAGCCAAACATACAGAAAAGATTTTCACAATGAGGGTGGTAATGCACTGGGACATGCTGCCAAGAGAACTTGTAAAATCTCCATCTTTGCACATATTCACAACTCTCCTGGATGAGGTCTTCAGTAAATTAATCTGAATTTAAGGTAACTCTGCTGTGAGAAGGGGATGAAACTAGATAATTATTGGAAGCCATTTCAAATAAAAATTATTCTGTGATGCTACCATTCTATTCATTTTGATCTTCAGTTAGAATTTGTAAAATATTTGTGCTCTRTTAGTGGTGCATGGGTTATAGAAGCTGAATACTGCAAGATTAGCTTTACATTTTGAAAAAAAAAAAAAATTGAGACCATGCTGAAATATGCAGAAGAATGTTTCTACTGGTAGATAAAATGGAAGTTTACCAAAAGAAGATGAAAAGTACATGATGAAAATAAAGCTGAATTKGGTGGGATTTTTTTTCTTTCTAAATTTTGTTTGAGTCACACTGTGGAAGGTGTTGGATTATTGKCAAGAATCAGCAGACAAAGATGGAACAGAATGGCGACATGAAGAATATAATTAATTTTTTTTGGCAAAAGTAATTCCCTTRTTCTCTCTGGTAAACAGCAATGTTGGAAAAGTATTCTTAGAAAACAAAGTGGGAACAGGTTTACACTTGGAACACACAATACAGAAAGGTYTTTATTTGTTCATTCAAAAATGACTAAGTATTTCTTTTCTATAATGGTGTGTGCTGTTAAAGCAGAAGAATTTCTAAAGAATGAAATGAAGACAAGTTTCTTACATCTGGGAGATATTTGAATTAACTGAACTAGCTTCAGTGAACTTATTCTCGATTTGTAATGGTGTAATTAAAGACAGAATTTGATTSTTTTTGTTTCATATGAATCTACATTTCTGTTTTTTGTCTGGAAGTGAGAAAAAGTTTTCAGAGTAATGTCAAAACACTACATAGCAGCTAGTATCAAAGCACCTGAACAAACAATTGGAGATGTGGCTCAACCTCAAAGATCTTCTCCAGGTTTCACAAGAGAAATATTACTTCTCCTTTGCAGTTAATATATACAACATATGGCACTGCAAAACTGGAGCATCAGAGATCAAATCAGGTTTGCTCAGAAGTCAGGTAAGTTTTTAAAGGGCAAAGTGCACATATATAGACATMTGTAAAATCATCACAAGGAAATCCTTTCAATTAATATTTTAGTTAGAGTATAACATCAGAAGTCTAGGGTCTGGCTTCCAACATTTGATAGTGTTATTAAAGATCAAGGGATGTAGGCCATTGGTAAATGAAATATCATTTTTTTTAGTCAAAAATGGCTAATAATTCATACCAAAATGTCAATTTCTAGAGTGAGCATCTTGTCCATATTCTATCACATTCCCTGAAAGCTGAAGAATCTTTATTCTGTTAAGTCTGCATCTACTTCTGGGTTGTTCCTCAAATATTTTATGGAGAAAAAAAAAAAAAAAAAAAAAAAAAAAGGTGGATTTTTTCCCACTTGAGAGTATGAATGTGTTATTTTAGACCCACATTCTGGACCTAGTGCTGAATGCTCTCTTTATGGCAAAGAACAGCTTTTTTCTATCCAGTTCCCAGGATAGAAGACTTAGAAGACGATATCTCCTTATATTTCCTAACCTTTCTAATCTGACTACCTTTTTTTGGAAGAAGCCAGAAGAGCCTGTGATCTCCACAGAGTAACAGGATAGCTCACACATGTCCCTCAAAGAGAAGGAACTCCATAAGATGAAAGACAAGCTCTCGAAGTTGAAAAGACTTATCCCTGCTTTACAACTTATTTTCTGAGGTTCTTAAGCAGTATTGATGCCAGGCTTGAAGGGAAAAAGAAGGGATGTTTTATCCTTTCTATCAGCTTTTTTTGAGTGGAAATTAGCCAGGGAGACCACTAMGTGATAAAACTACCACTTTTAATCCTGATGCAGCCACCATTTCACTATTATCTGACCTCAGGGGAAAACAGATCTCTGGCTTATTTCCAGGAAGACCTCCACTCTTGAGATATGAATAAATTTCAATTGGCAAGAAGTCTGATCCAGACCACAAAACCGCAGCCAAGATTCTTGTTCACTGAGTTCCAAACTCAGGACTTGGCCAGGATGCTTAATAGTGGAATGAAAATCTGCAGAGCAAAGTGTTTTACCAACTTACACAGACCCACACCGCTGAAGTCCAGCCTCTGCTCTATCAGCCCATGTTCAGGACAGGAAGTGGGACTGCAGGATGAAGCCAAACTGGAGCTGGCAGCCAGGAGGAAATGGATCTAGGAAAATTATGCCTTTTTCAACACTAAGAGAAGAAAAACATTGAACCTTTAAAATTACTTMTTTAAATTAAAGGTGTTAAATACCTCCAGTACTCTGAGAAAGGAAAGAAAGAAATATAAGAAGTCCTCCAGATTAATTTCTTTCAGGAAATATATCAGGAAAAAACACAGATCCTTTAGGGAACAGAAGCAGAAATGTATTAACAAAGGAAATTATTCTTTTAAGAGCCTGAGGAACATAGAGATGAAATGAGAAACCTGTAAAARTCAAGTGGAATTACTCTGCAAAGTATATAAAATTGATTATGTAGAAATACAACCTTATGTTTTGGTTTCCGTGATTCTTCATAGCCAAAAACAAAAGTAATATTTTGCTTCAGTTTTCTGTAAAAAAAAAAAAAGCAGCACTGAAGGAAATAGAGGTTAGGACAATACGAAAAGAGAAGTTACTCAAATGGAGTTGTAACTAAAATTTTAAAACTACAATAGATTCAGGCTTACTGAGGTGTTCTGCATGCCAGAACACTGAAAGAACAGGCAGATGAGGCTTTAGTCATGAGTACCACGTGTTCAACATAAATGTACTGAGTGCAGGCAAAACGAAAAACATCAAATATTGTCACAGGGAGAAAAGGTGATCCAGTCACCCTGATTTCAGTAATCCTTTTCTGTCTTGAATGGACCTAAAAACAAGTTTTGAAGAAATGAGTTAAAGCAGAAGTGAAGTGCTGACTGTATTTAACTGTACTTATTCAGCATATTTAAATACTCTTATATTTTATATACTTATTACAGTGATGAATATGAAACAGATAAAATTACATATTTTACATCTACAAAGGTGAAGAAATAGGTTTCACAGAAGATTTAAGCAGATGAAAATACGTATATATATATATATATATATATATATAAAAGAGCGAAAGAGAGGTCTGAGTAACTGAGTTCCTGATCCTACGAGCAAGATCAATATATAGATTGTGAAAATCTCATTATTGAAACCACAAAATAGAAAATTCTAAGAAATTTCTGAAGGTGAATTTTGATAAGAAATAGAAATTTTAAAATAAACATTCTTAAAATAAARTATAGATAATGTATCTGAGGCATATTTATGATACTCTTGGTGTTGGGGAATTTCCTGCTTGTAAAGATGCTTTGTTAATTAATGSTGGTCACCAAAAGGTACCTGTTTCACACAGAGCCCTGCATTACCTGTTCCATGAATAAACCCTGCAGCTAAATAAATGGTGTTCTCTACGAGTCTCTGGATAATCCAGTTTGTGTTTCAATCAGTGGGAATGGTCCTTCTTTGTATCCTTCAAGAATCACCTACCCACCAAACAACTGAAGGTTTCCTATTTACTCTGAAATCTCCTTGAAAACAAGTCACACTAAGAAAGGTTAAAAAAAAAAAACAAAACAAAAAAAAACAACCTCCAAAACCCATTAATCATCTTCAAACAGAAATCACACTGTTTAAGGAATAGGTGGTCAGAAATAAGAGAACATGTGTGTGTCTGTTTTCTGAAATAAATCCAAGGTTTTTACTCACTCTGAAATATCTATCTGCCACTCCACAGATGTATAAAGCTGATGATCCTGCTCTCAAGCACACTCCAATAGTTAGTGTTCATTCATGAAGGAGAACCTAATCTTAAGAGGTGTCTTTTATACTCTAGACATTTTGTGAAGTATTCAGATTCAAATCTGCCAATACACCCAGGCTTTCTTAATGATACCAAATCAAAAGGCAATTTAGCCACTTCTTGATTCCTAATGATTGCTTCCCCCACCTTCTCTCAAAATGCTAACAGCAGCCAGCTGTCATCACCTGTGTATATGGGAATCAATGTCTGCTGGCAGCTATTCTTGAGCACAGCTAAATCGTGACCAAATCGTTAACTGAACCTATGATTTTTTTTTTTTTTTTTTTTTTATCAATATGGCAGTAGGCTCAAATTCCTAAAGATTTCCTAATGCTTTTTCAGGACAATGAAGCTTTTACTTTACACCAATATCCTGCTTAAGTGTCATAGTTAATATGGTAACAAAACTGAGACTTGCRAGATTTCATTTTTCCACAGACCGAAACAATGAACCTCTTAGTAAAACACTAAGACTGGGACAAATTGTTCGGGTCAACTTCACTTTAATCCTACCTTTTGCGAGATCCAGTGCAGGAAAGCAAAAGAAATCTTTTGAACCTGTTGAAAGAGAAATCACCGAAGAAGATCTTAGTTATCATGTTATTCATCTTAGTTATTATGTTATTCACTTTTGAAATAGAAGATTATACTATTCATAAATATTCTGCAACAATCTCATCTCTATTTGCCAGAAGCAAATTCTTCAGCCCCCATATAGTGGCTCAGAGAAAAATGGATATTTTTATCCTAAATGGAAAAAATGTTGTTGGACAAATCATTGGGGAAACAGATCTGAGAGTGAGGTACCAGTCACTGACAATGACTAAGAAAAAGAAACKTTATTACATTTACAATCGGATTTTATAATAGTTATATGATTATTTATTAGAATAATTTTAAATACTACCATAACCAAAGAGATAATATCAGTCCAAATATCAAAGTCCAGTATAAGGATGATAAACCATTTTTGGTTAAAAGAGGAAGAATAAGTAACGGAAATAGTGCAGCAACAGCCCAGCAAAGCCAACATGGAAGGAACAAGAGGATTTTCCCCTTTCAGGAGCAAGATGTCACTTTATAACAGTGAGAAGATAATATGARTTGGAAAGAACTTCTAGGTTATCTAGTCAAACCCACTTGCAATGAATAGGAACATCACCTAGAACAAGTTGGTCAGACCCCTGCCCAGCCTGACTGTGAGTAATTCCAGGGACAGGGCAATAACCACCTCTCTGGTAACCTATGACAGTGTTTCACCAACATCATCATAAATATTTATTCCTTATATTTAGTCTGAGTCTGTCTTCTTTCAGTTTACAAYGATTACCATCTATCCCATCTCTATAGGATCTAATAAAAACTCTGTCCCTATCTTTCTTAAAAGTCCCTTTTAAGTGAGRGAGGAAGTAAGGTCCCCATAGAGCCTTCTTTTCTCCAGCCTGAACAGTTCCAACAGTTTCAGTCCCTGACATAGGAGAGATGTTCAATTCCTCTGATAATTTCTGCAGTTCCCCTCTGTGCCCACTTCACGTATGACTCTTTGATGTGCCTGGGACCCCAGAGCTGGGTGCAGAGGTGGGGTCTCACCAAGGAGGAGAGAGGCAGAATCCCCTCCTTCCCCTGCTGCCCATGCTGCTTTGGATGCAAAACAGAAGACATTTGCTTCTCTGGGCTGTGAGTGCTCATGGCTGGRTGATGTCCAGCTTCTCACCCACCAGTACCCCCAAGTCCTTCTCCCCAGGATTGCTCTCAATCCCTTGATCCCCCAGCCTGTATTGATACCATAGGATTTAACAATCCAGGTGCATCATTTTGCACTTGTCCTCATTGAACCTCATAAGGGTCCCATGGACCCACTTCTCAAGCTGCTTCAGTTCCCTCTGGATGGTAAGACCATTCTCTCAGGCATGTAACTACCATCACTCAGCATAATGTCTTCATACCCCTGCTAGCCCTTTTCCATATCTAGAATAACCAAAACACATGTGTTATGAAACTTTACAGAAAAGAATCATGTTCTAGTATATACTATAAATATTTATATTCTAGGTAACGATGGYCACACGTACAGTTGAATGTGCCAATATTTCTAAAAAGCTACAAAGAGGCACTCCTGGAACTCCACATGAAGGAGGAAAAGCAAATGTAACGTCAACCATTTTGGTTGGAATGGCTACAGACCAGGGAATAGAATCATAGAATTACAGAATCATTAAGGCTGCAGAAGAGCTCCAAGGTCATCGAGTCCAGCCTTTGACCAAACATCACTATGTAAACTAAACCACAACACATGCCACATTCTGTTGTTTCTTGAACATCTTTAGTGGTAATGGTTCTACCACCTCTCTGGGCAGTCTATTCCAATATTTAAAAAGCCTTTYCACGAAGAAATTCTTCCTGTTTTACAACCTAAAACTGCTCTGGCATAGCCTGCGTCTATGTACTCCCATCTTTCCGCTTGCTGCCTGGGAGAAGAGTCCAAGCCCTACCCAGCTACACTCTCCTTTCAATCAGCTGTACAGAGCAACAAGATCCCCCCTGAGCCTCCTTTWGTCCAGGCTGAAGAACCCCAGCCCCTGCAGCTGCTTCTCAGAAGATCTGTGTACCACCTACCTTACCCTTCTCTGGTCCTACTCCAGCACCTCGATGTCTTCCAAGTGAGTGAGTGAGTGCGTGAGGAGCCCGGAACTGAGCACAGAATTTGAAGTGCAGCCTCACCAGTGCAGAGTACAGAGGGACAAACCCTTCCAGAATCCTGTGGGATGTGCTGGTACAAGCTAGGATGCCATTGGCCTTCTTGGCCAGCACACACTGGCTCACATTCAGCTGTTGTCAACCAGTAATGCCAGCCCTTTTCCGCTGGGCAGCTTTCTGCTCTCTCTGTCCCTTGTCTGTAATGAATGGAGGTTGTTGTGACCCAAGGGCAGGACATGGCACTTTGCCTTAAAAACTTCATACCACCGGTCTTGGCTGACCAATCCAGCAGTTCAGATCCCTCTGCTCAGCCCTGCCACCCCAAAACAGATCAATACTCTTGCCAATTTAYTGAGGGTGCAGTTAATCCCTTCATCCAGATCATCAATAAAACTATWAAACAGGACTGGACCCAATACTGATCCCTGGTGACTGACTGACAACTGGATGCAGCATGATTCATCACCACTCCCTGGGCCCAGCCATCCAGYCAGTTTTTAACCCACCAAAGAGAGCATCTTGATCCAAGCCATGGGCTGCCAGTTTTTCCAGGAGAATGCTGAGGGAAACTGTACTGAAGGCTTCATTGAAGTCCTGATAGACAACAATCACGGCCTTTCGCTCATCCACCCTGGCCATAAAAGGATATCAGGTTGGTCAGGCAGGACTGCCCTTCACAAATCCCTGCTGGCTGGGCCTGATCACATTTTCAGTATGTGCCATGTGGTCGTACTCAAGGTAATCTCTTCTATAAACTTCCCAAGCACTGAGATCAGGCTGACAGGCCTGTAGTTCCCCGGATCTTCCTTCCAACATTTCTTGTAGATAGGCATCACACTGGCCAACCCCCAGTCATCTGGGAAGCTCTCCAGTTAAACAAGACTGATGATAAATGATGGAGAGTGTCTTGGTGACCTCTGCCAGCTCCCACAGAACCCTTGGGTGGGTCTTATCCAGCCCTATGGAGTCATGGTTGTCTAAATGGCTGCTCACTACCTACTTCCAGGATTCTGCTCCCTGTCCCTGTCAACCAGGTCAAGTGGCTGAAGATGACCAGTTTTTCTCTTTAGGACTGAGACAAAGAGGGCATTAAGTACCTCACCCTCTTCCTCATCCTTGATGACAACATTCCATGCAATGTCCAGCAGTAGATGGAGACTTTCCTTGGTGCTTCTGCTGATGTTGACATGTTTATAAAACCACCTTTTTTAAAAAATATATTAATAAAAACACATTTTATTGTCTTTCACAGTGATAAAGTTCTGGTTGAACTTTTGTCTTTCTAATTTTGTCTCTACATGACCTAATAACATCATTATACTCTTCTTGATATATCTATCCCTTCTTCCAAAGGTCATTAACTCTTCTTTTTTACCCCTGAGTTGCAGCAAAATCTCCCTGTTCAGCAAAACTGCTCATCTTCCCTTCTGGCTTTTTTGTCATAGGGATGGCCACTCCTGCAACTTCAAAATTTCCATCTTAAAGTGTGTCCAGCCTTCCTGGCCCCCTTTGTTTTTGAGATCTGTTTCCCAAGGGATTCTCTGAACCACTCTTTTTAGCAGATCAAAGTCCACTCTCCAGATAGATGTCCAAGGTAGAGATTTTGTTACCTCCTCTTCTCTATTTCACCAAGAACTGAAAATTATCAATTATTATTCAAGGCCTAAGATAGTCTCTGACCACCACATTTCCCACCAGCCCTCTCTGCTCATCAACTAGGTCTAGGTAGGCACATTCCTGGTAGACTCACTCACCAGCTGTGTCAGGGCAATAGCTTTTTTAGACACCTTAGTGAAAACCAAATAATTTTTTTGAGGGTATGACAGCGTTGGGTTGTCAAGTATGTGGCAGACTTCTTCAATGAAATGGAAAAAGGGCAAAATTTGCATATACAGGGCCACCATCACTGCACCAAATCTTCCAGCACTTCCCAGGGATGAAACTAAGAGTAGTTTCATACTTCTTTTCATAATGAGTTAGCCACCAAGGATTCTTTCAACAGTCACAGATAAAGAAATACCTAGGTGGTCTCTTGTGACCATTCACAAAAATTCTAGATGCTTAGAAATCCCCAACATATATCACAGAAACACCTCTGCTGAGGAATGTCAATGACATCTAAGATATGACATCAAATTCAATTTTTGGCAGATGACTGCAATTAGAAGAATTTCTTCCTTCCCTTTGTTTTTAGGTTGGAGAAGATCTCTGAGATCATAGAGCCAGACTGTTGACTTTCCACCACCATGTCAACTAGACCTTAGCACTAAGTGCCATTTCCAGTTGTTTCTTGAGCACTGCCAGGGATGGTGACTCCACYACCCTCCTGGGCAGTCCATTCTAATATTTAGCAACCCTTTCCAAGAAGAAACTCCTCCTAATAGCCAGGAGGAACCTTCCTTGGCTCAACTTGAGTCTATGTACTCTTGTCCAGTTGCCCACTCTTGCTAGTTGCCCAAATGTGAAAATTTTGAAATGTGGTTCTGGATGCTCCATATGTGTTCTTATTTGAAACAATTTAAAATATCTGAAAGTATGTGACTCTGCTAAGTTATCCTTTTTCTTATCTTTATTTTAAATACTTATAACTATACTTTATACTTTATTTTAAATACTTATACTATAACTTATAGTATAACTATTAAGAAGTTGCCTTAATTTTGAAGAAATCAATATTTTGATAGACAGGTTCTCAACTCATGCAAGATGATGTGTAAGTTTTTCAACCAAAATACAGCAAAATATCAAACCGACATCTCTGTATTAGAAAATCAAGAAATTTTGTATTTTCTAATTCCTTTCAAGTACTTTTTAAAGGAGTGGAGAAAAAAAGTTTTGGAGAACATGGGAGACAGAACTTTAATTATAAAAATATGAAAATAGAAAAAAAAAGAAAATAAAAAGTAATTTTTTTTCAAAAGAGGTTTTGTGGGTTTTGGCACTGCTATTAATTTGTGTGGAAAGATAATATTTTCATGTGTGTTTAATCCTATGCCAAGGCAACTGCTGGTGCAGTAGCTATCTGCAACAAATTAGAGGGCAGTTAAAGTGAGATTTTCCACAATCAAGAACAAAGCAGGACCAGTTAGTATGAGGACAGCTTGTTCTTGTTGCTAATGGGTTTAAAATCTTGCTGCACATAATTTGAAACAGCTCTTGAGTGTGGATGCCGGCTCTGGTTTCTGAGGTCTAGTGGTAAATCAAAACCAAATGGAGCAAGACGGATTAGAAAATGACAAATTATACATTGACATCTCCTGCTCTGGCTAAAGAGAGGGGCTTTTTTTAAAAAAAAATTAATATTTTATATTGATTTAAAAGTTAATTTCCCTCAATATTAAAATACCTAATAGATGACATCTGGCTGAAATCTAGAGCTTGCAGCCAGCTATGGGCTGAAGGAAAGCTCTCAATAACTATGGTGGCAGATACAACACATTTACAAATTATTTAAAGATGCATTACCTTTACTATTAAAGAAGTAGATGTTACGGAGATTCAGTACTTTTTTACTGGCTAATCTGAATTCAAGAGCTCTCTTCAATGTAACTTTTCATTTCACCATGAAAACATGTTGGCCAGTCTCCTAGGAATCCAAACATACTGTCAGGTATCAAATCAAAACTGTCATTTGAAAATCCAATTGTATTTCAAAAATTAGAGCTAGAGAAAAGAATACAGATAATGATTTATTTTTGCTTTTTTTTTTTTTGATGTTTCATAACCACCACATGGCATGTGATATGTGTTTTTAGGGACATGAGAAATTTAAATTTCTAAAGGTCAAAGGAAAAATACTGCAGATTTCAGCTAGACCTAGAGCTCATTGAATTGCAATGGAATTAATTGCTAGATAAAGTACAGATAAATAAAAAATCAATTGTATTGAAATAATTACAGATTTGTTTTTGAAAAAAAAAAACAGAATGTATTTGAAAACTTTATGAATCTTTGGCTTTGCTGAAAAAGCAGTATTTGAATGATGATTGTTTTTCAACCGTACTTATGTGATACCTGTTCATATGGTAGATTTGGTAGGAAATATTACTGTTGAGTACTATCTTTCCTTATGCTTTCTGGAAAAAAAAAAGTGCTAATATGAGCCATATTTTTATGAAAAGATAATTGGCCTTTTTCCAAAATTGTCTGTAACTTAGTTTAAATTCTAGAGAAATTTAGAGAAAAAGTGGGGGGATTTTCTAAGTTTATAAAAACTCATGTCACTTGTGCTTTGTCATGAAGAAATCAACCTGAAATATAAGGGACCAATGTTAATACTATTAGACCTAATTATGCCCCAAAAAAGCATTGAGTTCACTCTGATTTCATTAATGCAAGACATGATGAAATTTTTAACCTATTCTTAGATGTATGAAGAAACACTGATCAGCGTTTCTTCAGTACTTGGGTCAGATATGGTCTTCCAACTGCATTGCAAAGCAAATCTAAGATTGTGACAAAACCAGAAKATAACTGCTGACCCAATCTGACCTAATTCTGCAGTATTCCTACTCTTTAAATCAAAACTGAGCATCTGGGCATGACAGAACATAGATTCAATAAAGGGAGCCTTGAAGAAAGAGGAAGCAGGTAAGTGAGTAAAAAGAGAGCAAGGAATAATGACTAACCAAATCAAAAGTTTTAGGTGAGAAATACATGAGAAAAGAAAAGGTACAGACAGATATTTCAGAGGAGAAAAAAAAAAAGGATCTGGATATGAAAAAAGCATGTGAGGCTAAAAACTAAACCACAATATATAAATTGAAACTGATGATTGGATTTGTTTATATAGACAATAAAATTAAAGACTGAATGGAGAATCCAAGAGGATAACTATGGTTTACCAAACTCTTTGCAAACCAAATTCAAATTTCAAGCCAAAGACAGATTGAAAACTTTGGCTACAGGAAGATATGTAAAKAGGGTATAGTAGACCACGCACTAGCTTACTCACACAAGCACTGCAGTTATTTATGACAACTAAGGTTGCAACAACTTTAAAACTGGCACCAGAATTTAGGCTCCTGAACCCATAAAAGAGAATTTTAAATGTAAACCTAACAATTTCTATTTTGCTGCCTTCATCTCTCTTCAACCTTACCTTTGAGAACCCACTTTTTGGACATAATGTCTTTGTCTTCAAATCTTCATTTTTGGAATCTATTTTTTGCACGTATTTAAAGTACAGGCATATTCTTCCATATATTTAAAGGAAAACATATTTCAGCATATTTAAAGTTATGTCCTGTAAGGAATCAGTTTGTCAAGCATGCTACATTTATTTATTTGTAGTATGGTCATGCATCCATTCGTTAYAGACTGTATAGTATTTTTTGAAGGACATATGTACTCTTCTCCTGCTTCTCACCAACTTCTCAAACCTTACAGTCAAACCTAATCCAAGATAAGGATTCTGAGATTAGTATGGTTATGTATATTATATTGTTGCATTCTCTCTAAATATGATTTGTGAAAGCAAAGAAAATAAACAGATGAAAATAAACAACTATGCTGCTGTAATACTTGTATAAGAAGTATAAAGAGTTTGATCAGAATTTACTGCCTTTTTTGTTAGAATTTGTATTACTTGAAAGTTGTCTATACTTCAAAAATGCTGGACAATGAAAAAGAAAACACTATATTAAAAATTATTCCCTAATATCACAGGACACAGTAGAAAACTTGTYAGAAATCTCATCTTTCCATTCAGGTTATAAAAAAACCCCCAGTACATTCAGTACAAAAATTGTTTTAATATTGACGTTCAATTCTATGGTTGTTGATATAGGACAAAACTTGCTGAGACAATATTCTCAAAAGATCTGGTATAATACAAGCTTGCATGAAAGATGAACATATGCACAGGGCTGTGTTAATTAATGGACCTAAAAATTAATAAATAGTCATGAAACGAGTGATATCTTAGGGAGCATTATTACAGTGGGAGGCAGTCTCTATATTATAAAAGTATAAATTTTTTTTTTGCATGGTTTTGAAGAAATGGGCCAAAGTATCAGTTGCTATAAATTGAGAGAATTACAATGGCTTCCATGCCACTGCATCAATTTATGTCACTTGAGAATTTWGGTCTAGTGTACCCATGAGACTGTGGATAGAGTCCTCTTACTCAGAATGATTTAGAAACTGCTAAAATATTTTAAGTTTGTCCTGCTAGAGATATGACCTAGTTTACTTCTAAGAAACAGGCTTACACTATTCTAAGCGAAAAAAAAAACCTGAGGGGCTAGTTAGATCATACTGAAATACTTTCATGGATATTTAACCTAGACATTGAGATCATAGGTAATCAAGTTATTTATTTGAATTACTAAGAGGACTATTTCAATTTAACAGGGGCTTTTSTTATGCTTGCATTCCATGTTTCACTGTTGAAGTTCATAACAGCAAATAAGCTCAAGCTTAAACTCTGAAATAAGACAAATGCCATAAAATATTATGATGTACTTTTGCCAGTTATATGCTTGATCCTTTCTCTTTGAAGCTGGTAACATCACACAGTGGATAAACAGTCTTATTTTAGTTTAGACCTTGTTTTCTAGACTATCAGATTAAAACTTGCTTCTTAAGTAAAACAGAAATAAATTATAGACAGATTTCTTCCATTTCCAGGTAAAGCTTGCTTTCATTTTTAATGTCAGTTCCAGAGCCAGATGCAGCCATGAACAGTTTTTATTCYACATAATATTTGCATAAATGACTCCATAGAAAAGACTAAAGGTATGCAAAATCTTTTTCCTCTTGTTATTCCAAATCTAACAGCTTCATCAACAACATCGAATTACTGCCAAAATAATGTTCAGTCTCTTGAAAATATGGATAGATAGTCCTTTCCCAGACTAATTTAGGGGGCCTGCACCATCAGATACACAAAAAATATTTCCATTTTGATTACCAAAGTTTACAACATTTTGATGATATGCCTCACAAGCTGTTCACAAATCTGTTTCTGTATGGCTTTCGTTACATTGATTAATGGAGTAGGCTGGGTTCCCTCATACACAGCAAAGTACTTCCACCACAGAAATGATGTTACATCACTCTGGAGTAGAAAAGAATCCCACCAGAAAAAAAATAAAAATATAGAAGCAATCTTAATTTCCAAATGTTTTGTGGGCAGACTGAGAAAGGGAGATGTAAAGTTTTRAATCTATCCTTTATCAAGATGAAAAGAAGACTGAGCTTCAGGTGAAGATACATTTCCAGAGAAACCAGCAGGACTGTTCAAGTGCTGAACCTAGGCCTGGTTATCCTGCTGAATCCAGGACTGCCCCAGGAGAATAATATTAAATAAAAAACTCTACAATACATGTGCTTGTTAATGTCTTATTGCTTACTAACTTCCAAGCGGACAAAGGAACCTCCCTCTATGTCTGCCTATTTCTCTCTTGCTACATTGCTGCTTGYTGTGTCCCCTATATTTGAGAAGCTTCAATTTTCTCTTTTGGTTCAATAAGAGCTATTTTATGCATTTAAAAATATGCCTCTGGACAGTAACCTTAGGGACAGCTTACAAAAATCAGAGTAAAGAAAGAAATATGTAGTAGTTTGATAACTGATTTAAAACACAGTAATTAACTGTTGAAAAAGTACAGGTTAGYTGATCTCTAAAGGGACTATTTTGTGTAATTAACAGGAAATTGTTACTGTTAAACTCCTGCTATAAAGGAAGGGTAGAGGCTTATGAGAGTTTCAGAAGATGAGTGCCAGGGTACTACTAAGGAGAGCAGACAGTGCTATGCTCAGTATTTTCAGACAAGAAAATGAAAACAAGTCCCCTTGTCTAAAACTTCTACCTACTCTTTAGGTTAAAAATGTCTTCAGATCAGCTGAGGATATTCTCCTTGTAGGTTTATACCATGAGAGTATTCTACACTTACTGGAGAAACCGTAAGTCAAATGGATGCAGCTCCTCAGGTGCCTCTAAAACATTATGTGCTCTCTCTTCTAAAAATAATACAAGCACAGTGAATATAGCAAATTTTTGTTGCCTTGGCATCTCCAGAGAGATGTCCATATGACTGAAAAGTGACCCTGCTGAAGCACTGCTGAGTACTTCGTACTTGAAATGCAGACACTAGAAACTGGTGTTCACTTTTCATGTGTAACATTTCTCAAGTTTAATAATGAGGGAGAATAGGTATAATATTTCTGATGGCAAGAAATTGTTCCGCTCCTACCTCACCCCCATCCCCACCCCCAGCACAACTGGAATCTTTTGCAGGCRCAGAAAAAAAGGACTCTTAAAATACCAGCTTTTTAAAATTTTGACACATCTAACAAAAAGGAAATGTAAAGATTCCATTTTATGCTACTGCCTGCTGCTTAACTAGAGTCATAAGGTCACTCTCTAACACACTTTTGTGCACATCTATGTAACAGTGAAAAAGGGAGAGCTGCCAATTGTCTAACGAGGTATTAAGTTTTCTCTTCCCTTCTGCCCCACCCGATTGCTCTCTCCCTCCCAAACCTAAACCCACAGCCCAGATTTTCGGCATCACTTCTTTGAAACCTGAAATGTTTCCGCTTAGAAACATTTTTGACCCTGTAAAGAGATTTTTCTCTATTGTTCCATAAGTTCTTTATCCAAACATAATATCGGTGTACTCTAAGGCAGATTTGATAAAATACTGAGGACTAAAATGTCACCGTAAAGCACCTTGTAGAAAAGTGGTTTTTAAATATGACACTTTTGGGGTTTTTTTGCATATTACACTGATTGCATACATATCCTGGTTTTGGGATATTGTCAAATTAATTATACATGTCTTTATTTTCTTTTGTCTTCAGATAAAAAAAAAATGTGTTGAACAAAAAATTTGAATTAGAATGCAAAACTTTGGAAACATTTTGAGTTTATTTACACTTACCTTTTAGGTTTTGATTATCTCATTAATTTAAGATGCTTATACAAGAACTTAAATTAAATTCAGTGATTCAGTATGAATAGGATTGTGTAGGTGGAGTCACAATTACAAAATCATAGCATTATGATGAACATATTTAACTAATTATTCTCTTTCCTAGAAAAAAAAAACAAACCAAAAGCCTGCTGTAACACCGTCTCTTCTGAATCCTTTCCCCAGATATATCTGTGAAAGTTTAAACTAAAGAGGCAAATAACTTWCTGATAAAATCAGTAAAAATGCGTATTATTGGGTTGTATGCAAAATCCACTTTCAAACTAGATTATTTTAGAAACTTAAAATGTGTTTCACAATGTGAAACCTGCACATTGTGGGCAATCCAACCTCTCTTACAGCTCCTGTAAACACTATATTGTATCTATGAGCAAGTTGGCATTACAAATTGTGGTATTACACAATCCTGMCCAAGCGATATTGTTCCTTAAAGAGGTATTATTGGACATACTTTGTGTGAACATAAAAAAGTAGATTTTTGATCAGACATTTTGCAGTTAAGATTTTGTATAGGGATAAAAGGATGTTATTATCTGAAATACACAATAAAAATTCTGTAAAAATTTTCATCCACAAAATTAGACTTTCTAACAGCTGTTTCCTGTTATGTACTGTTGTATTCTTAAGCTCAGATTTATATAGATAACAAATATGTATCTAACCAATTCMTCAAATGATGGGTCTGGCACACAAAATGAACTCATAGAGTTTGAATGTGGTCTTAGAGGAAAAAAAAYAACAAAACARCCCAACTGAAGTTTCTGCATCAAACCTCAGATAAGCAAGAAAAGTTAGGAGAACCTATACACACCAGTCAGAGCCAAATGCATTTTCTTCATAAAGAAAATATGACACTTTTCAATCATTAAAATAGCTCTGGCACTACCTCTTATGTGCTTCCCCTGTGTATTGTCCCACTGGTGGAGCTTTTCTTGTGCCTCCTCTTGATGAAAACCAGTTGGGTGTTTTTGCAGGAACAAGGTGAAAGAAGAGCCATTTCAGTGCAGAGTGGAGATTAAAATGCTKTCCACTTTACAAACATCAGTTTGAGAGTCAGTCAGTTCATTCTACAATGTACACTGTTCCATAAATTAAATGTGTTCCTATTATKATGTTCTTGACTTATAGAAAATCATGTGCTCTCATATGTTTTAAGTCCCCACTGGATGATAGCAACAGTAAACATGAATATGGCTCAAGTCAGCCCATGAATAGGAATTCTTTTTTTTTTAGTAAGAAGACACAACTTCACACCCATCTGCTAAGGTACACTAATGCATTGCAGCAGGCTTTTTAGAGCACTTAAAAAGTCACCACMGGTGCCTGTCCTTTACTACAAGGTAAATCTTCACTGAAGTGTCTTTCTTTTAGTGAAATGCCAAATCCTCTCTTATTATCTACATAATTTTAACGTTAAAAGTATAGTTTTTATGGGTGCTAGTAAAATAGTACAATATACATAGAGAATTTACAAAAGGCACAGTAAGATATACAGTCATTGTACAGAAATTGGTAAACTGCTAACAAATTACTATTWCAATCAGAAATATTTAGACCCACTCTGTCTTAACGTCTCTTTTTGTTCTAGTTGTTACAYATTGAAAGAATAAATTAACCTAATTAGAAGAAGAGAAATCTCCAAATCCTTTTATTAAAAACAGCTTGCCCATAAAACCAAGATTTGCTTGACAATTTAGYCAAGCTCTTTCATTCAGTATAGCAAAGGTTTTCCAATGCCATTCAGCAGCATCCTGAATTGACTTCTATATTTTTGTTTTAAATTAGCATTACAGTGCTGTTCAGCACCAGCAGGGTTTGAAGTTGCAACACCATCTGTGGCAGTTGCAGTTTCTCATGGATGATGATAAAGAATCACAATATATTCTCAGCATTCACACTCGTTTCTCAGTCACTCTAAAAGGTTGCAGCTGCACTGAAAATTAATTCTTCACAACACACTAGAAAGGCAACTGAACTACTTGTAAAATTAGTTGAAGTGTGGTGAAAACTTCCTGATATTAGTGTGTGTGGGAGCCTTTACATATGGTTAGAGCTTGTCTGATATTTAATGAGACCACCACAGTGAGAAAGATCTAGCCCTACTAGTCTAGTACTTACTCTACTAGATTTTAGTGATGAAAAYAATGACCCTATAAGGTGATCCGAGACAAAATAAGTAAACACTAATGAAACACAGTGGCTCAGCTGAAAGAACATGGAACTAGAGCTGTTAATTCTGCCTTATCTCCATACAAATCTAAGAGCTGGGTCATGTCAATGTCCCCACTGACGTCCATGCATTAGGATCAGGCCTCCGTTTCCCAAGACACCAGATTTTCATACTAAAAATATTTTACAGGGCATTTTGTCCTATGGAATTTTTGTTCAAAAACCAGAAGAGAAGACTGCAACCTGATCCTGAATGTGTGCGTACAACACCCTGGAATGAGGATTTTTTTTTTTCTTTTTTAACCTGAGTCCTGGTAGACATCGTCGCCTCTGAAAGAGTGCTACAAAAAGTATTCTTGAAAAGGACTGATTCTGTATTCTTTCCATGTACTCTACTAGCCTCTCTTCCCACACTCCCAGAAATAAATGTGTAATCTCATGGTTTACAAAGTGCTTGCAAGGGACATTTTTTTAAGTATTATTTCAGTGTGAAAAGAGAACTGATTTTCACTGAGTATATTGTTTTCTTAAGGCAGTAAAATSTAGGAAAAAATGTACTAAATTTTCCTGCTGCTCATAGCTTGTGCAATGGCTTTTCTTCATTTTTTTATCACCTAACCTGGAATACTTCATACACACACTTTTCAGATTTTCAAAGAGTGAAAACTGGAAGTTCAATCTGACACTTGGTAAAGACTATGTGGGTATGTATTTATTCTAACAGATGTCACATGGAGATTTTACATAGCATATTCAAAATGTGTACAACCACCCAAACCTGCACAAGAAAACATTTAATGTTCTTGAAAGAAAATTTCATCCCACCAGGATTATAATGAGTGCGAACATACTGATCCTATGAATAGTTCATCTCAGATGGCTCTTGCAATACTGGCTTCATTGTCTGTAATGCAGACAACAGAAGAGGATTCAGGGAGACAAGAGGCATATTGATTTTTTTTTTCTAGTAGCTTGATAAAGTTTTGGCCACTGTGTGACCTTTGAGTAAGTCACAGATGGAAAATTACAGTTTCTATTACAAAATCAGTGCTGGTGATTGAGACTAAAGCATTTTGGAAAGACAACAATTAACAATGAACCAGGAGACCTGAGATATTCAGTTTTTTTCTTTTTCATGTGCGTGACTCTTACCTGTGTGAATGTCAACATTCATTCATAAGGGCTCCTTCATTAAACTCAGTTTAACATTGTCCAGAGAGGCAATAGTAGATGCCATATAATCTGTGGTGGCCATAAGTTGTTTGAACCCCACATTGTGCACCAGAGTGCAGCATGAGCATAACCACAAAACCACGCTGTAGTTACAGTAAGTGCTGTGATAATCTTTTGAGAGGTGGAATGATTGTGCTGCTATTCTGCTATTCATCCCAAGGTGATTCACTCTCAGTGGTGATTGTTTGATTTTGCTTGGTTTGGCTGACATAACTATTAGACTCATGCTGGCAAAGCCAATTTCACTCTGTGAGACATCCAGTTCCTGATTCTCTGATCTCCCCTGGTCCTAGAAACACTGCCATCATTCAATATTCATTCACACTACGTATTCACAGCTAGAAACTGACAAACACACAGGAACACCTTGATAATTTTTAACTCATTGTCTAATTAATCTATTCTCCTAAGGCAGCTGTACAATAATTAAAATACTTTCAGTGACATTTATTCCTGAAAAAATACAAATAATAAAATGTTAGCTTGTCTTAAACCTAATGATCAAGCCACTTATATAAAACAAGATATGGAAAATAATTAAGTTACTTACTCAAACAGATTTATGGAGCATTAGCAGACACCTGCACTTATAACACCTCTCGCAAACATTCTTATYGTTACTGAACACATTATAAACATATCACTTAGAGAGATCCTCAGGCTTTTATGTTTAGCAGTCTTCCTTCCCTTCAAGAAGGCAGAAGCAGACAAAAGTATCTTGTTTGCATAGGTCACTCTATTTGGTGTCATCTGAAAGACAAAGTGATAGATTATGTGTCCTCCCCTACTTGGTTTCTTTGGTATATTTGCCTTTACTTCTTTTTCATTTGCCCCTGATTTTTCTCATCTGGAAACAGACGACATAATATTTCTTTGTATAAAATCCTCTGAGACCTAAAAAGAACAAAATGTTAAATAACAATGAAAAGSTATTATTTTTACAGTGCATGCAGGAGAAAGGGTATGGCAGTGCCAACAATACCAACATCARCACTGCTGTGTTCTGTCTCCCGAACATACATTGAAGCACAGATCATATTGTACAAGAATAAACAAAGGACAAGAGGAGTGAGTGATGTCATTCTCATCTTACACCCAGGACTACAGCTCAAAGACAATATTCAGGGCCTCATATTTTGCAAAAGATCTGCCTCATATTTTGCAAAAAAAAAGCCAAAACAACAGCAACCGGCGTTTTCTCCTACCACATACAGAAGACTGATAGCACTCTTTGATTGTGGCCTGCCAGGTCTCAGGATCAGCTCAGTTGTYCCAAAGGCTGACAGTCTCTCCTTTGAGTTTCAGGGACCATATCTACCTTTCACAGTCTAGAAAGCAGAAATCTGACCCAAAGGTGGTGACTACCCTGCCCCTGAAGCTATCCCACTGTGTGGAAACTCCAAAGGCACTAAAGCTGACTTCTCATGTGAGAAATCAGCTGAGAGAGGATGTGGCACACAAGTTTGAAAGGGGAAGCCTTGAGTTATGGCAATTTCCCTCAGGGCTCTAGAAAACACATTTTGTTTTTGTTATTGCAAAGTGGAAAGCATTTTTATGTAGTTAATCAGATGGTGACATTGTCAATCAGTGGCATTTGAAATCAGAACTGATGCAGTTTGCATTGCCATTACTGCTACTGCCATTACTCTGATGCCAGGCTATCTCTAATCTTTCTAAAAAGTGGATGCAACTAACAAAAAAACTTTCATAACAAATTAATACTTAATTACTGCAAAATAGMTGTCCCTTCTGTTTTCACCTTATTTTCCATTCAGAATTGTCTTACATCTGCAGGATCTAAACAAAACTATTAATTCAAGTCTTTTACATTAATTTTCTCAAAATGGAACAAACTGAAGCAGAGGAGTCTTCTAGACCACCAACTCTAGTCTGAAAATGGTGTAAGTAAATCAATCTCATGTCCAAAAGCTTCCATTTGAAATTAATAAAATCCTTCTTCTTAAGTTCTCTCATTATCCTTTCCAGTTATCAGAAATGAGTGCTACACATTTGCAGGCTATTTCCTGTGTAAGGGCAGGGGAAAGGCAAATCTGCATTAAAACATATCCAATCTTTTTCTGTCATTCTGTCAACTGCTCTCTATGCTTGACATCCTCTTGAGACTACATCTGTAGGCCCTATACAAATGTCACTTAAAAAAATACATTACTTCCCAGTATCATCTGTTGTTTCAGCTGTTTTCATAATGATCAGTTTAGTTTCTTATGTAATATTTCCTGTCGACTTTCTTTCCTTCTCCAGAGAGATGTAGGTGGTAAGATTTCTCTGACTTTTTCTTAGGTTTTAATCTCTTTAGTTGAAGCAGATAAATATTCATTTTGACAAATAAAATACATAAAATGAGCTGGCAGAAACTGTGGATTGAGTGTACTATGAGAACACTCAAAACTAAAACAAGCTATTTTCTTCAGAGAAATATTAATGAAAGAAGTCATAGAATGAAATATTTTGGTTTCATTTTCTCCAAGTGCAGTGAAAAAGACAGTCTGTCAACTCTCCTGGGTTGCTCCGTTACCAGAGCACACATGAGGGAACCTGGGGAAGCAGGAAGTAGCATTTGCAGGGCACAAAAGAGATCCCTTCTTTCTCTATACAGTTACTCCTCTTTCATCATGGAGCAGGAATCTTGCCAGCTGGATGCAGATAAGATAAGCTACACAACAGCCTTAACAGTTCTGCAAGGCTCAGGGCTTCCAGGGCACTGTTGAGTCTTGGTGCTTTAACAGCTTGAGAGGGTGGTCTTCAATCTGTGATAAAAAAAAAAAAAAAAAGTGATGGACAATTGGCTGAAGGCTCAAAGAATTGAGTAAATGGGGTAATATTGGGAAACACATGAATGCTAAGTCAGGGCTATATTTTAGTGCCAGTTCTCATTGGCATTTTTATCCGTGACCTGGACATAGGTGTCATGCACACAAAGWTATGGGTGATAATGCATGAAGTGGAGCCACTGATTCCAAAGGGGCCTTACAGAGACATCTTGATAGATTAGAGCACTAGGAAATGGCAGTCTGTGTGAAATTTAACAAGGGCAAACGCTGGATTCTGCAGCTGGGGAGATGTGCATATAGACTGGAGAAAAGAGGTTGGAGAGCAGAAATGCAGTAAAGGATCTGAGGGCTTTGAGCACTAACCACAGCAAAAATAMCTCTTCAAAAGAAGTGATTTTCACACTCACCTTGTATGCAGTTTTGGGTTCAACAGCATAAGTACAGTGGAAAAGTTTTGGAATGCATCCAAAGAAGGGCAAAGAAGATACTGAAAGAACTAGTGGCCAGGAGTTATGAGGAGTGGATGAGGAYATTGGGTTTGTTCAGCTGAGGAAAGATGAGAGTGAGCAGTGACCTCACTGTTGCCTACAACTTTCTCTTTGGTAGAGTGGAGTGGGCTTTGCTGCTGTCCTCCGTGTTTTCTGGTGATGGGAGCAAGGGAAGGTGGACATATGCTGTGCACCTGCCTGACAATGGAAAATAATGAATGAATTCCTTGTTTTGCTTTGACACCAACAGGAGAAACTGTTGGCAGGATATGAACTGCGGTTCCAGAAGAATCTTGTCCTGATAGTGACTAAAATTGGAGAAATGTTTACCTAAAATATTTAAAGCTGATAAAACCATGAATTCGTTGGCAATCCATTGGAATTTAGCTACATCTACTTTCAGTCTTTTACTCTAGTGCCTCTAGGTGTAAACAGATTTTGTACAAGCATCCTCACAGGAATGTAGTTATRCATCTAAAAGTGTGTATGTATTAATTATATTGTACTGGATTTACTATCTCTAGAGCAACATCAGCTTATTCATAACCTCATGAAGGAAGAGGCATGCAGGAATAAAACACCACTGTGGAACAGTTAGAGGTGAAGGGTTACGATGGTTTTATGCTTTGTATTTGTTCTGAGGAAAAGAGATCTTAGATGCTGACATGGCCTTTTCCCACTTCTGGTATAGCTGCTGTTTATCTGCACAATATGGAGTTTTTTTGTTTAATTTTTTTTTTTCTAGTCCTGTTTTTAGCCCTTATCATTGAACTCTTTTATTGACACTTGCAGGTTTCAAGTTGTGTCTCTGAGCTATATGAGTCCCAACTGTAAGGAAAAACAGAGTTCATTTGTTTTCTATGAGTTTCACTGAAACTGATGGGACTCTTTACAGTGAGCTCAGTAGGAGCTGGAAAAGCCCTCATCTGTACTGAGTTAGTTTTCCCTGTAGTCCAGTTTCTAAGTAACATTTGTGAAAAAAATACTTCATGGAAAAAGTGATGGCATAATAATACAATTTGCCAAACATTTATTATATCCAGTAAAGCTAGCATCTAGTTGCAACACTATTACTGTGAAATGCTTTTATTTCACAGTAAATGTAAAGTAGCACCATGTCCTCTGTACAACCCCTTTCTCTTTATATGCACCTGAGATAGCATAACTGAAATCTTATTTTCAGACCTCAGTG
>NW_026623286.1:2432267-2436685 GCF_030028575.1 Malurus melanocephalus
ACAATTTTCTTAAGGAAAGTGTTGTATTTGATCTCATAGCTTCCTATAGAATATAATAGCAGCAGAGTCAAATGAAAGATTTCAAATTAATAAATATTTTAACCTAAGATGAAGCATAGATCTTTACTCCTATCTTCATGAAATGCCTTTGCCTTCCTGAATATGTGATTGCTAAATCAAAGGATTAAAACAAACATATCATAGCTTCAGTATTTACTTACAACTGAATAAACTAAATAAGTAACTTGTTTGTTATGTCTGCAAACAAAATTAATTAAATGAAACAAGGCAGGTTGAATGGAGATGCTGATGTCTGTTTTCAACAGACCCTCATTCTGGAAATAATAACATACTGCAATAAATAACAAAATTTTCTTGTTGTGTATAGTTATTTATTTGCTGTGCAACGATTTGTGATCCAAGAGTTTGCATAACAAATGATGTCCAAGAAACTCTGCTCTGATGATCAAACTTTCTGTGTCATACACACAGACCATCTCCAACCAATGTCCTAGAGAAGAAAATGAAATTAAATTTATTAGACAACAGAGAAACATTTAAACTAGTTACATATCTGTATTTGCTCTCTACACATCGCTTGTTCTTCTTGTCTAAGTAAGCTTTTGCAGTTGCATTTCTTTTAAAAGGATGTTTTCAACAAGTGGTTATCACTATCCATAATTAAGCCAGGACCATATTGCTGCCTTTTTCATCCTGAGAAGCCGCTCAGAGCAAGGCACTCACACAGTTAAGTTACCCACAATCACACCACAACTATTTGTTTAGAGAGAAGGAGAAGATCAGACTTACAAAACTGGGTATGTATTATTAATGTCAGCTTGGAAAGTGTTGTGGTCAAGCTATGGTAAATATCACTGCTGGTACAGTATTGAAGAGTCTGGGAAGCCATCAACCAGAGCTCTTGATGTGAAACACATGACATAACCACAAGCTGCACTTTATGAAATTTGAAACTGTGACATGAGGAGTGACCTAATTTAATTCATGTGGTTCCCTGTGTTTGAAGTTAATAGACCCATTTTTACCGGGGGGCAACAAGGCCTTTAACAAAATATCAGCCCTACCACACCAAGTTGTTTATCTTTGGAGATTCATTCTTTTTGTATTATGGTTGGTAATTCATGGATTCCAYGGAGGTTTTCTGTGCCTTTCACACATTCTATTTTTATTTAAACTGTTTTCCTATCTGCAGGTGTAATGGGCGGGGGAGGGGGTACAGGTTGGAGTCAGGCTGCTCACATATTGTGTACCAGGTCTTCAGACAGAAGCAAAATGAGGATTCTGGAGATGGAGCCRTAGCATCACTTTCTAATGGTTACAGGCAATATTCATCTGACATTCTTCAAAGGCTGATTTTATAGAAGCATCTCATAAACTAATTTATTGACTTCTTTTGCATTCTTTTTTTTGTTATTCTGTATTTCCCCCCTCAGAGAACCAGACGCCTCACTTGCAAATTATTACATTACCACCTTTTTGAAACATTCTTCTGGCTTTCCTGCCTTATGCTATGGCCTTTTAATGCATCTAACAACAAAAATTAATACCACCTGTGCCTCCTAGTTCCTGCACAGATGTAGTTTTTTATCCATCAGCCCTTTTCTGATGTCATGTAATTCCTCTTGCTCTAAAGGAAAACATTATACTTAATTTTRAGTCATAATGAAAATTCAAACAACTCAACATTTCATTTCAGCTTTTGAGATCAAGACAGAATATTTTGACATYCCAAATTCAACATATTTTACTGTAATCTGCTTAGGGTCATCACAAGACTTATATTTCCATTTTCATTTGGATTCAGCTTCCCTGCAGACTAGGCAGATTATTTTATATGTTGTTCTTTTGGGAGTAAAAATCACCATGATTTCCCATATAAACATTTTTATTGTTAAAATGGGAATTCTCCTGTAGAGAATTTTGATTTTGGGAACACTTCCATTCAAAAAGCACTTTCATAGGAAGTGTTTTAGTTGCTGCTGTGCAGCATTCATGCAGCATCAAGGCCTTTTCTGCTTCTTGGACTGTTATTGCAGAGAACAGTTTGGGAGTGCACCATCAGTGGGAAGGAGACACAGCTGGCACAGCTGGCTTCAGCTGACCAAAGGAACATAGTGTGACACATGGCATTGTGCTTACCAATAAAAACTGYGTGAGGAAAGAGGAAGAGGTGCTTGAAGTCATGGCATTTTTCTTCCCAAGTCACATGTGATGGATCCCTGCTTTCCTGGGGATGGCTGAATAACCTGCCTGGCCATGGAAAATGGTGAATTAACTCCTTGATTTGTGTTGCTTGCAGTCATGACTTTCTTTTTAACCTACCTAAACCATCATTATCCCTTTCTCTGCACTGTTGAGCGGAAAACAGAGCCTACTTCACTGTGTGCTGTATCTAGAACCACATATTTTCTGAAGGCCTAAATCCCCTAACAGAGTGAGTTTTCTTCACCCCCAAAGCAGAGGACACAGAAAAAGCCTTCTATTAAAAGAATATTACACCTCAGAAGTAATAACAGAAAACTGAGCAGTAAATGGGTTCTTTGATTAGTATAAKTCTCAAACTGTTAAGACCGTATTTTCAAACCTCTCCAAAATATAAATGCCTTCAACAGTTTCTCCCAATCCTGCATTCTCTAAGCTATATAAACTTTTCCTTGTTGCACTTTGCACAGATAGCTCATGTTAGCTGGAGATGCCAGATCAGCAACCTCTGAAAGGCAGAACACCTCTGTCTGGGCACACAGAGGGCCATCCTGGTATCTACAGTCCTGAATTCATTTGTGTAAAGAACAAGCTGCAGGAGATGTCACTGGCCTCAGAGACTGATTAAACTCTAAAGACATTATTTTCTATCCTGTCTTCAGGTGCTATCAGAAAGACTTTTAAAAGCATTTCAAGTGATGACTTGGTGTTTTCTCTGCTGAAAGTAACAACCCGTCAAAACACCTTTGATAGAACAATTTTACATCAGAAGATTAAATTTCATCAATTTGACTTTCTTTTCCCCCAAGTGGAACACACAATTTCAATTAAGCATTATATGTGGATATGTCAAAATTAATAATTGTATTTGGTTTTGATTAAATAAAATGTTTTGATTTGCCTTTATTATTTTGGGGTTATGATAAGACAGGACTGGAAAGATCTAGTCCATTAATGTCTCGGTTTTGAAACAATGTTTTCAGAGAAAAAACGTTACAGGGAAACGTTTCCTCTGAAATGAAAATAAATTTGATAATTTTTTCCCCACCAACAAGAAATAGATGCTGGGTAAAAAAGGTGAAGAGAAAAAAGGTAGTTTTATTAACAAAAACACAGTGCCCACAGGACACAGATAAAGAGTAACCGTTAGATAACAAGGATACAGATAAAAAAGTAACCGTCAGATATTCAAACAAAAAAAAAAAACTCGCCACGCGGCAAGGCAGCGACTCCGCCCCCGGGAAAAAGAAACAAAAGGAAAACCCACGTGGCTGTTCTTGTAACAGTGGCAAGAAGAAAACAACCTAGAGGAAAAAAAACAAAAGTACCACAGTCCCCGCTTCCCCGTGGATGGATCAGAGGGCTCCGTGTGCCTTCGCTGCCAGCCCGGTCTGCCCCGGAATCCCGGACGAGATGGAGTCGCTAGGAACCTCCCTCAGCGGGACCGCCCCAGGAGCAGCAGGAGATGCAGAGGGGATGTCTGAGGAAAAGCCGCCGAAGCCAACAAACTGAGGTAGCTGAAACTGCGATACTGTAACTCTGCTGCACGCAGCAAGCGAGGACTCCCACGGCAAAAAGCAGAGCCAGAGATGAGCTCGAGAAGCCCGGATCGCGTGGCAGCGTTGGCTGTTAAACTGTCCACTCTGCCTTCCCAGCAGCTCCTGCTCCTTCTTCTGGGTTACATTTTAAAGATACAAACATCTTTTTGGGCGTAYATGCCAACGGAAAAGGAATACAGAACAAAACTGGCACAAAAATCAACCCAAGACAATTAAACATGTTTAGCTACATTGATGCCACTTTCTAAAATGTCACCCTCATAAAAATCCTTCCTTTTAACTGTGARCTATGGTAATTTCTCTCCAAATAAGAATTATTTCATATATTTGCTCCATTTTATTGATAAATTATTAGAGCAGCCCTTCCCAACTACTTACCTGATGTAGCTAATCAGCTGATCAAAGGTTTCTGTATCAAATTATTGTTGCCTTTATTATTTGTTACCTCAGTAYTTTTATTATTACCTTTCCCATACCAAAGTCCTGTTACCATCTTGCAAGAAGACTTTGAAGAACTTTGTTCCTGGCGAATGTATCAAATTTATGAGTCTTTTAGTAATCTTCAAGTTAATTTTCAGATGCTTATGAACAGTTTCATAATTTGTTTCAAATTGCATGGATCTCATTCTTGCCTAG
>NW_026623286.1:2436779-2445309 GCF_030028575.1 Malurus melanocephalus
AGGGAAGGGAAGGGAAGGGAAGGGAAGGGAAGGGAAGGGAAGGGAAGGGAAGGGAAGGGAAGGGAAATTTTTAATAATGTCTATTTTAAAACAGTTTTACTCTTTCAAATTTTTTGTTCCTATTCCTTTAACAGTTCAAGGCACTCCCATTTGAAAGGGAGTAAGAATCAGCCAACTCACCTTGAATTCTTTTTTATTTTATGTCAGATTATGGCCAATTAATAATAAAAACAGAGAGAAGAAATAGAGAATAGTAAGAATAATTTATTAGCTTTTTCCTTGTTCAAGAAAATATCTGAAAATAGAAATCAGAGCATCATTTATAATTTTCTCCCGTCTATGTGGCTATTGTCTTGGTTCCTTGTTAATAAATCCATTTGGTTTTGCTGCACAGATTTTCAGCCTTTTGTTCCAGATCAGGATGTTGTCACATGAAATGGGGAACATTTTCTACTATCTTGTACATAAAATAACTATTTTTGCGTCAAATAGATACACAGACACAGCCATAGCAATAAAGCTATAGAAGAACTAAATATGTTGAGCTAGATGTGAAAGACCCCAGTATTACTGTATTTTTTCTCAYCTAGATACTCTCCTTGGAAATGTGCCCCAGACAGAAAAGGCTGTTCTTTCCAACAAAGACACTGGAAAGCATCCTGATAAATTCAAATTATGGAATAATGAGTGCAAGATCAAYTCTATATATTATCTACTAATTTTGGCAGTGCCATTTGGAAAGGAAAAGAACAGGAGACACCCATTAACAATGAGCTCAAAGGATCTCATTTTCAAAGCATTGGAGCAAGAGGCCGCTTGCAAAAATATATGCCCAATTGCATGCTTAAGCTGCGTGCACAATTACTGTGACTTCATGTGATTCTCAGGTATTGAAACTCAACTGACCATTTCTATGCACAAAACCTGATTTGCATTTGCAATCACAGTAAATGTGCATTCAGATTAAATGTGTAATTATGTATGCAATTTTGCACATGGCTGTGAGCTTCTAATATTTGGAAAAATCMAACCCTGAAGGCTGCACTCCTCTCTTGAATACACAGAACTCTCACTGAATACRCAGAACTCCCACTGTCCCATTAAAGGGTAACCAAGAACAGAATGTCCTGCCATATGTTTTCACAGCGCCTATCTTTTATAAATAATTTTTTCCTATATTGAAAATCTAGCCCAAACCCAGAAGTTTTTTGCTAAGTAATTAAATCCTTTGACTACATTGATTATCTGGCTTGGATTGAAGAAGACACATAAATAGAATTGGTCCTTCCCTTTGAAAGAAATGTTTCGCCAACCCTACTATTCTGTAATAAAGGACTTTGCCTTTAAACTACTGTTTATATTAATCAGTTACAAGTACCAATAAGTACCAGTGTTTATTGTGTACTTACACTTATACTTATACTTACTCTACACTTATTAAGTGTAGAGAGTATCTACACGTGGAAGTGCATTTTGCTTAGGTCTAGCCATAAAGAATCACTACCCCCCTGGTTTTCTTAGTGTGAATTTTRAATGGCTGTATTGCTGTGCATTTAAGTTTTTCCCCATACTCACAACCTCCCATGCAATGGGAAGGGAGCAAAGTCCAGGTGAACACTTCAAGAGGCACAATTGAGCCTTTTCACCTTTTCAAGCAGTGCTTAGCTGTTAGAAAGAATGTTCTCCTTCATGGAGAGCAGGGCCATGAAATGAGTAGAGAAGTGGTATTTGGGGATTCATATTCCTTTGTGAACTGTAATCAACACAGGAGTAATGTCATCTCTTCTCCAGCATGTTATTCTGCAGGAACCCTCAACAAGGCAGAAATATATTAAGATAACAAAAGGAAACAATGGTGTTTCCAAGCCTGTCCATGATGGAAGATGAGAAACCAGAGAGACTGCCAGAGCAGGACACCTATAAGATATAGCTGCTGTTCTCTTCAGAGTCCAATGAACAATTAGATTAATTCCATGTCTTCAATAWCATCTCCAGCTCATGCACTTTGTGGAGGCATGTTCTTAAACCCTCTCTTTCCTCCTGTAGGATAAATGTGTCTTWAAACACATGATTCTTCCTAAACAGTAAAATAGCAGAACGCACAACCAGGAGTGGTCCTGTAGCAACAGGGACAGAAAGAAACCTTTTAAACCTCTTCCTTCTGCTAGGGAGTCCCATTGCCATATCTTTTGCCCTAAGAACCCAGATYGTAAGCCCTGAAACCATTTGACAAACCATTATGGGGACAGGGGACATGTAGAATATCAAATCAACACATGAAAACACTTCTGAAGACAAGGATCACCTGTTGGTTGCACACTTAAGCTGTATTTAATACCAGCAGGAGTTCCTACAATATACAGGTAACTTATACAATAACAGGTAACAATATACAGTAGTCTTCACAAGTATTTTTACCAATCTAAAAAGGTATCTTCTGGGGAGTGATGGAATTTGCATTATTTCTGTTGTTTGACCCTCTAACAGAAGATGAAAACTGTCAGTTCTCAGATTAAAATATTGGTGCAGTGCAAATGTGAAGTTCTTATTCACCAAAATTTTCATGCACTTCTTTTTGCAGCCTGATTTGGAGGTAACACCTGCAGCTGGTTATGTCCAGAATCAGCTCTGTTGCTAATCTACTTTATTTGGATATAAATGGCCTCGGCGGTGGAAGTATGAGGTCATATAACTGATTCCACATTTCACTTATCCTGCTTCTACTGGACATGTTCCTTCCAGAAAATGGCATTGAAAAGAAGCGGTGGTGTCACTCATGTTAATCATCCTGTCATTCTGCTCCGTGGTAGCAGAATATGTATCAGATATGTTGGCAAAGAGACATCTGTAGCAGTGCTGAGATGTGATGAGATCTATTTAGTGAAAAGAGTTCCTTCCCATGTTCTGTTACATTAAGCGCCATGCACACACACAAAATAAAATATGCATGCAAACACAGTACTCATTTTACACAGGCTCATATTTTTTAGAGTGACGAACAGATTTATTGCATGGAAAAAATTGTACCTAGGAACAAGAAGGATTTTCACAGTGAAATGAGAAAGGTTTTTGAGAACCTTTGTTAAAAGGCTCGTTTTGTTCCCCGTGTGAATTTTCTTAACCCTTGCTTTTGTGGGAGCAAGTCAGGCTGTGAATAGCATTTAAATATAATTTTTCACATAATACTTAGCCTACTTTCAAAACTCAAGTAGCAATTTAGTTACCTGGATTTTATTACATATTTCTACTTCAAATCTCACCCGTGGCTTGAACATATTTTGTCTTTCATTTCAATCCAGTTTCTATGACTCAAAAGCCCATGCTAGACTGGAATATGGTAATAGAGTCAATTATGTCATTGAGTATGCAGCACTACTCTCAGGTTAAGGTTTCACACCTGGGTGTCATTATTCTCTCCCATATCAATTTATTATTTAAGGACTTACTATTTGAAAGCTCTTAGTGTGCTCTGGCAATTAGAGTTGCAGAGTTTCTGTCTGCAGTATCTGTATTTATTTTGCTCTCCTAGCTTTTTGTGATAGAATAATTAAATCCTCTTATAATTCAGTAATGGCAGACTCCTCTGAACCTGGCAATATTGTTCAGCCCTCCTTTAATAAAAAAAAAAAAAAAGTGGGGGGGTCTGTATTATACATTTGCACACTGAACTAGGAAATAGAACTGTGGTAAAAATATATCCAAATATTTCAATTTTATTCATATCAGTAGACCAGATTGATTTTTGCACTGGAACCACAATAGTTGGGAACATTACATAGTAGCTTAGCAAGGAAGTAAAATTCCCAATTTAAAAACATGAACAAAATCCATTTTACTATGCTAATATTAAATATGTGTTATTTATGTTATGGCACATAAACTATGTTGTTATTCAAGCTAGGCTTGTTCATCGTAACTCCTGGGAAAGTTTTGGAGACAATCAGCTCTGGGAGTTTCTTCGTTCCATGCAATGGGCACTGATAATATTATTTGCCTTCTTAAAAGCCCTAGAAAGCAGGGTAAGTTTTTAGTTTTATCAATATTACATTTATACTTGTTGGGATAAACCAAGCCTCTCCTCTTTGAAGGAATGATTGAAGGAGTTTACATATTCGTAGTCTATACTTGGAATTGCAAAACTTACTGAACTATAATAGGTAAATAATCACAGATACTTTCTCTGCCCAATCACAGATACTTTCTCTGCATTCATTGCCTGATGTATCAACTGTTCCTTCTCTCATGTGTTTATCTCACATATCTTAAACTTATTCATGGATGATTTTCATTTCCTTACATATTGAGCCTCAGAAACAGAAGCTYAGCAAATTTATTTCTATGCCTGCAAAGTTGCTTGTCTAGGGCCATATCTATTTAACTGCAAACATGCTTGTCTTTTTCCTTTACTACATTGGATTTTATGTGCTTGTATTAAAAAAATCAGTGTAAATGGTGAGTAAATATTAAAAAAAAAAAGATGGATAAAGTCAAAAACGAAGCACATGTACAACATCTTACCAGACTCACTTCATCCAGAAAAATAAAAACAGAAATTTGGAAATCTTGATATTTACCCTTTCAGAKGTTCTCTTATCCTAGTATATTCCCAAATCCCCTTTTCACCTGATCTTGAACTCTAAAAGTAGAAGAGAAAGAAGACAAAACTAAATGTGTAATTTCATTACAAGTTTGCTTAGATAAAAATGTAAACCACCAACATAAAAATGAGTCCTTGCAGAAAATTCACAAAATGTAGGCAAGCACTTGAGTGTATAATTCAAGTTCATTTAGAATGGAACTTKAAAAGTACATTGTTATGTACTTTATGCATCTCTAAACTATAAAATATATCCTCATTCAGATAACTACACAGCAAAATATCATGCAAGTCTAGGAAAGGATAAAATGATTTTGTGAAATGCCTAAACTTGGTGCGATGCCTAAACTTGGAAATGGTAAGTGTAGCAAACTTCACATAATATTAGGAGATCTTAAACCCGTAAGTTTTAGTACAGCAAGTTCTTCTGTTACAAGTTAAGCCCAGCACACAATTAATAATAATATCACAATAATTAAAATTAATTTACCTTAACAGTAATGTCTCTTCAGTGGKGCTGCTGGGCAAGGCCATGACGATTTGTTACACACATATTCTGTCATGTCTGAATGACAACTATCTATTTCTATTTCAGGACACCTGGCATTGTGGTGTCTGAGCAAAAGCATGACACGCAGTAACACACACAGATCGGTTACGTGATAATTTGCTTTAAGCGTTTCAGCCATTTTGAGTCTTTTTATACTTTTTTATACTCTTCAGAAAGGGCAGCATTGAAACTAAYAGTCTTAAATTTGGTTCTGGGTATTATGTGGCTAACTGACATTTAGAAATGAAGTCTCAACAGTTTGATTTGAGCAACCAACTGGACCACAACAGCATAAAGTGATTAACATAASTGAAAGTGAGTGCTGGAATTGAGCAACAAGTGACATTTCAAAGAAAATTAGGGAAAAGTCTTATTGAAGGTCAAGATTTGGAAYTTCCATTCCCCCAGACTCTCACATTTGGTTTGAGCCAAAATAAATGCTAAAATTAAAATATCTCTCACAAAAGCAAAGATTATCTCAGAGATTTTTGATAGCAAACAAATAGCAGTTCTTCACCAAGCTTTCACAAGACAAGAAAAGCTGRACTTCTTGTTTCTATTTAACTCGCCTTTCATGAATATTTGCATAACTGTGAGTGTCATGTTAAAGTATCCATCCAGAAAAGCCAAGAGCAGATTGGACATTTCCTCAAGTCACTGGCATTCTGAATAATTTGAATTTCCAAATTTTATTAAACAGTTTTTGTAATCACTTGGACCATAAATGTGCATCAACGAGTAAGCCTGCTCACAAAAGTGAAAGATTAAATAGGAAGGTGAAAGAACCCAGCACCTGTCATATTGTTCAGGTAATGTTGGGAGTACAGTTAAGGGATGAATTTCATGAATAGAACAATATCCTTATTCCACATTTTTGTCAAATCACTTGTATATTATATTATATGGGCACATATGATGACTGTGCTTTAATCTGGTCTTGTTACATTTTGAAAATACCTATCTTCCCACAGTGGTAATGACCAGACTCATATTGATGGCAAGCAACAGCTAAAAAGTAAGTAAAAAGTTATTGCATTTCTGTCTAAAGTTAAACAGAGGTTTGTAGAATTGGCAGCAGAAGAGAAATGTATTGTCCAAAAGTAAATTCAGTCTGTGAGGCAGTTCAGAGCAAAACTTTTACCGTGGTGGGTTTAAGATTTCCAAAATAAAAAATTGTAAAAATGTCATCCCAAAACTGAAAAGGGAAACAGTATTACTAAGCCACATTCATGCTTTGTAGATTTTCTRCTTTATAAAAACAAGAGTTTGAAAGATTATGGCTTGTCAGGCTGGCTCCTCCGTGTAATCATTCCTTACAGTGTCAGCTATAATTGAACAGAATATGGGAAATAAGATTCATAACTTCTGAATAGAAGTTGGTACAAATTCTTCTCTACTTTATACACTTACTGAAAAAAAACTAATACAAGTAAGGTGTGCCCAAAAATCTGTAGAACTTTGCTTCTCTGTATGTGGTTACCACTGAGCAGTTACAGTTAAAGATATTTTTAAGCCTCCATTCCYGGAATAAATGCAGAATTGAGGCTCTTCTTGTGGGAATATTTCTAAGGCTGTATGTCTTAAGTAGTCAGCTTATAAAGACTGAAGTCATATCAGACATTCAAAAAAACCATATCTTTCTGAAAAAACTTCTTTGGACAGAATAAAAGTAGTTTAATATGGCAAGAACTAGAACGCAGCTAGGAAATTATCTTTAGTTCTTGATCAATGTGATAAAGATTCTATATCCTTGTTAAGAATGCCTTGCATTTAATTATTTTTGAAGTGTTTATGCTATGGCAATTGCTCTTGAACACCTGGATCATTTTTGCTATGTGTAAATACTTGTCCCAAAATTTCTTAAACTTTGAATTAATTAATTTCCRAGAGAACTACTAATTTTATATCCAAAGCAATTAATAGAGCARTATAACTTGTCAGCCATTCAAATGAGCTGCTAAATTTAAAGGCCTCGATTCTTTCCCCATTTCTGCTTCTGGAAGTGACTTCAATGGCTCCTGGATTTCCTGCAGGACTGATTTGCCCCACAGCACTGGTCCCATCAAGCTGTCAAGATGCAAGAAAATGTTTGGCAGCACCAAATTCCTACAATACTGCTAACCTTCAGACACACCATTTCTCCTAAATTAAGTGATGAATGGATCAACTTTAGAGGAACTACTAATATTTTTATTTGACTGTCGGATATCCAGATGTTTATAGAAAGAAACAAACGTTGATACATTTTCAAAAGACAAGTACTCCTATTTAGTCAGCCATTTGTATTTACACTTTTTAGCATAAACTTGTAGCATTTACACTTGTAACATCTATGTTGCTCCAAGAAAATGCCAATGTTGTGGGTAGAATGCTGCAGGTATGGAAGAATACTCCATATGAGTTACTGGAAATAAAAATGACTGTAGATGTAATGAAGCAGTTCCCAGATGTCTCTCCACAGTGAAGTATTAAGATGCAGGAATATGGGCTTCTCATGACTAATTCCTGATTGTGACTGGATTATTTTTTCTGAAATTGCCCATGTCATACAAAAATAATATTTTTGGTGATTTGCTCTGTTTACTGGAGTAAGGGTTACTGCTGATGTTCACTGATGGTCATTTGGAAATCTATATCTATTCCTCTAAGATTAAAGCATATTTTCATAGGAAAAGACATGCTAGTAATCATGCTGTTGCTACTGTCAGGGATAAAAGCAAGAATCACAAAGTCTTGCAATGGGCTGTGATGKTCTTCTCTTTTCCATGTGATGAGGTAACATTTAGAAGGTGCCAGCAGCAAARGCAAATGCAGAGTCCTGCACCTGGACAGAAAGAGCCCCAGGCAACCATCCCCCAGACTGGGCACTGACCTGCTGGGAAGCAGCTCTGTGGAGAAGGACCTGGGGGTCATGGTGGACAACAAAAGAGGCTGGAGCAGGTGTCTGCCTGTAATACCTTCCTGCCTGACTTTCTGTCAAAATATGAGACCCTGTATCAACATGCTTCTCCTGAGCTTCTCCCACTGGAACAAGAGCAGTGCAACCTCTCCTGCTTGTTGATGATATTTGTATTGGCCAACAGCAGCTTTTTAAGGGTATAAAAATGGTAAAATACTATCCTGTGACATTGAGAACATGTCAAAAAGAAAGTTCTTTTTCAAAACCTTGGTCCAAAATTTCAGTAACTTTATGCAGAATTGTCCAACTTTTATACTGGGCCTGYGGGAAGAAGGAGAAAAAAAGGAGTTGCAGGATACTAATCTTTTAAATTTAAGTGTCTGTTGAAATGCCAGGGTCTGGCTCCCATGTATATAAAAGACAGAGTGTGGTAACTTCACTTACCAGTGGAAAAMCCAAGGTGCTTTCAGGTAAAATACCAATA
>NW_026623286.1:2445490-2455597 GCF_030028575.1 Malurus melanocephalus
TGTTACATTAAGAGATACTTTTACCACATAACTTTTTTGTTGCTTTCAAGGTTTCAGAAACCTTCCCAAGTACAAAAAAGCATATTTAAATGGTTTGTGATTCAGTAAATATTTGCACTCATCCTAGGCAGTAATTGCCATTTTTAAATGCACGTTTCATACAAAGATCAGAGTTTATTTCAGATTTTAAAAGAGAAGGTAAGGATTAATCCAGCAGGATGTAATTTAAATAACTTCTCTGCCCTGAGATAAACAAACAAGCAGAACAACAGCATATATTGCCACTCACAGGAAGCCAGACCATTTTGGTATGTAAACATGAAGTTTAGGACCACATACAGCTTAATGATTTCTATTAACTCATTTCTGAAAAGGTTTTACATAATGAGAATAAGTAAATATTCCTTCAGGGRAAAAAATATTTTGAAAAGAAAATTGAGCCTACAATGAAAATTGAATAGTTAATTCAAACTATTGGACTTTGTGCACTTTAATTTTTTCTTCCTAAAAGCCCAGTGACATAGACAACTAGCTCCCAGCCAGTAGCATTATCCATGATCACAATTAGATAGACAATAAATGGCTCAGGACAGAGTTTTTCAACAAAGGACTCATCTTCTCTTGATTTTGGTATAAGGTTACRAAATGGACAGAAAGTCTCAGCTTGTCATTAGGCTTCACTTAAAAAATGCTTTAACTTACTGAAGCTCTGCTCATTTTGTACATCTTCCTATCATTTCTCTCYCTATGCATAATCCTTAACCTTCTTCTTGCCAGTTCTTCATGCTTCTTTGCTATCTCCTAYAATTCCAGATTCTGCCTCCTCCATTTCTGCCCTAGTCTAGTTTTGCTCATTTGGGTTTTCTTCTAGTTTCCCTCTCTCTCTCTCTGCCTTTTCTTCCTTCAACTATCTCTCTCATCCAAACACTCTTTTCAAGTCATGGAAGAGACATGCTACTTAAACACCAGTATAGGAGATATAGTATAAATCGTGAGATTTAAGAACAATAAACCCTCTGATCAGTTTTTGTGCCTTGCAACAGAACAGCCCAGAGCAATGATCTCAGCGAAAATGTAATTTTGAATCTCACGCCCCAAACAGATGCCATCTCTGATAGATCACTAGACATGATGGAAGAGTTCTGATGAGCAAGAGTAGGGTCTTTTTGTAGCCAGAGTTTCTAGAGGATTTAGCTGGCAAATGTTAACATAACTCCACCAAACACATAAAACCACAATGTGTCTTTTATCTCAATGTAGGCAACTTTCCAAAAGAACAGCTAAAGAACATATCTGAAACAAAACACCTCCACAAATATTCATGTGCTATATGTATAGACTAYCATTAATACAGACAATGATCCCACCAAAGTGGTTGCAGAAAATATTGCAATGATGTATTTCAATTTCGTTTTGGTGGACTCACAGAAATTACTGGAAGATGTTAGCTGAAGGAGTGTCAAAATTTTTTTTGTTGTTTAAACCTGCTTTAGAAAGACACTTAGAACCAAGTATTTTATTTGGGCCTGGCAAAACTGTCAAACAGACAATGAATTGAAATAAGATCTTACAATGAAAAATCCGGATGGAATCTCAGCTGCTGCCATCTCTGCTTACATTGCCTGTAATCTTAATTACTACTTAGAATCAGCATTTTCACTCTCTCTGAGATTATGTTCCCACCATTTAACCCTGATGCCTTCATCGATGTGACCTATTTGTCAGCACTACAAATGAATAATCTAGCAAAKCATTCAAATTTTACCAAATAAAATTACACAGCAGTTTGGGCTTGATGCTTGGCTCCATCTTTTTCAAATGCTGGACTGTCTTGCAACATTCCTTATTAAGAGGCTGCCATATGTAAAACCCCATAATTATCAAGACTTTTAAAAGACTGATCACATTTAAATTTATTTGCTTCAAYGGGTCTTCAGTCCCTGGTTTAACATTAACAAACTTGCACGACAAACATCAGCAAATAGCAACAGATTACTGCTTTAAAGGCAGGCTTTTAACCTCCTCTTTCCAGCAAGCATGGGAAAAAAAAATATGTGATCCCTAGAGAAGTAATCATACTTACAGTTTAGGAGGTGTGAGGATGCAAGTGTAGTCACAGCAAGAAATAGCAAGAAAAATAAAAAAGTGAATTTAGACATCAGTTAAAGAAAAAAACCCCAGCCAAAGACAGTTCCTTCATATATGCCTGTTATTAAATGTGGCAAGTTAATGAAGCTTTAGATGGAAATAAGAAATAAAAACAGTCAACACCTTCAACATCAACATCAGTGTAGGAGATCCTCAGCAAGACCGTGGAGAAAAGAGCAGAATGTCTTTTATTTTCTATTTATTGTGTTAACCACCAAAAAAAATTTATAGAAAAGATTATGGAAAAAACCTGCTATCCTAGCAGATCATATGGTTGGTTGTACTAGATGGACTCATTTATCTCCATCAGAGAAGGACAAAACCTTTTTAATTCACTTGTGGCTTCATTGCTTGTGAATTATGAGTCTTGCCTCCTTAGYAGTAGGCACCAATCTGTTGTTATGCACTTTTTCTTCAGCTTTATTGATAGGTGCCAGAAGATCTTGTTTTTTTCTTTTTTTCTGGTCTGTACTTCAAAAATACGATGAAATATACTTTTCTCTGACATGAAACAAAGTTAGATGGTTTTACAAGGTATATCCAGCTGAAGTCCGTTGAGTATCCTCTGCATCTCTTTATATCCTTTAGAATTCAAGTACTAAATCATTTCTTACAGAGGCAAAGTCTCTCAATCCTAAAAAAAATACTAGTTTAGTCTACGAAAAAGGACAAAACCGTAAATTAGTTCATGTGAAATCCGACTTACTATACCTGCTAACAAGTGTTTGCATATGCTTAGAACTGATCCCACAAAGATGAATATACAAACATTTATTGACAGAAAGGTGATAAGAGTGCCAGATGAGTCTCAGCCATGCAGAAGCAGAGGGGTCCTCTACCGCCTTCATGACACAGCTATTAGTGTCAGCTAGTGCATGAAATTATCATTCCCAACAGGATATATGCACTTAGAGCGGGCTCTGTTGAAAGTCTGGAAGTCATTTAAAGTTGATTATGAAGTGCACATGGTTAATCCTGATGCATAAAAATTTTTATGAAAAATAGTAAGTGGGCTGATATATTCAAACCTAAAAGTTTGAGTTGTGTTTTCAAATTTCATATCTATTTAGTGATATTTGATCTGCTAGTGGAACTGCTGTAGAAATTTTAAAAGGCACCACAATCCTAATCCAGTATTTGTAATGAACACATGAAAACACAGGACTTCCTTTTGCACATAATTTGTGGAAGAAACAAGTTTGTGGCAGATACCTCCATCCAACTGCAGTTTCAGACATATCAAATTTTTTTTTAATTGTATCTTTTATTTAAAAACGTGGARTTGTTGTGGTCAGGAATAAGTGAAAAAAGCCCAAACACACCATTTAGTTTTCTTTCCACATCAGAGTTGTTTCTTACTGCGTTTTTTTTTAGTATAAGAAAAGGAAAAGCATCTAAAATAGATGTAATATGTTAACTACTGAGACAAAGTGAAACRGCTTTGAAACTAATTGTTCCTGTCTGGTAAATGATGTCCTCTAGCATATCAGTGAATAGAGTTCAGTCTGGCTTATTCAGTTTTTTTGCTAATCACTTAATAATGGCTCAGGGCAAAATGCCTTGGAAAGATTCTTAGTTCTGTGAAACAGAGAGATTGAACACTAAGCTAGTAAAAGAGATAGAGACACAAAGAAAAAGTGCAGKCTCTCTATTAATATTACTTTGGACAGGGACAGTAAATAATTGACAGTTGTCACCTARCAGCTTCTTCCTTATTCATGGGCTTATAGTTGGTCCTTTATATCAGCACCATCTAATCTTGTTACATCAYTTGCACTCCTCAACCCAAACATTAATATGCCTGCTAGTGACATGTGATACACACTGGCTTTTCAGAGATATCACAGACTGCTGATCTGCACCAGTCAAGAGCAATGTAATTGACACTGGCAGGCAGCAATATTACCACCAGATTGAAGAGTATAATAATAATAAATAAAAAATTCTTTCCAATGCTGCACAAAGAAATGTCCATGGTAAGAAAAAAAAATCTCTTGAGTCACACCCACTAAGAATCTCTCCTAAATTAGAAAAACAACTGATTAGCTTGTCCTTAGAGCAAGGATTCAATTCAATCATAATGAGCACCTGTAMTCTTTTGATTATATCATATAGCTACAGAGAAGCCGTGTAGGTCACAACAAAGAGAAGGGAAAGATTTCAAGTAGGTAGTTCAGATTTTGCTTCTGTTTCTAGGTTTAAACACCTGTGGAGGAGACTCAACAATTTAGCTGAAGGTAAAGATATTTACAAATTGTAAGGCTTAAAGCACTTAAACTGCTGCTTCATATGAACAAGGCAATAATATTAAGATACAGTGACTGGTCTGCAAAACTCACGAAGAGGGAAATAAAAGTGGGGTTAAAACAAAATTAATACCTTGTGAGTCGTAGAAATTTTCAGGAATTTTTTTTTTTATAAATGTGAAATAATTAAAAGCCAAAGTCAATTTAGTGTCATGTCAATTCTACTTCCATACCACTAGCACCAGTGGGTATGTATCAGTGTAGAGAGCTCAAACATAAAGCTGTGACTAAGCAAGTGTGCCAGGTTTTCTTCTAACTAGTGACAGTGACGGTTCACATTACTTTAAGGAAAGAAGAGGCACTGATTTATTCATCACTGATAGTGAAAAACAGAGTATTAAAGAACCCACCATCAGCTCAATGAGATATTCATCCCAGTCCATCTCTCAGGTAAAGTAGTTAGATAGTTGGATAAAGTGAGATGAAGATGACTGAATCCAATGGATTGTGAGGACAGAAAAAAAAATGTGGAGGAAAGGAAAATGGCAAAAATATAAATCCACCTGCTAGGAAAGGAAGTAACTTACTACGTCTTTCCTGGATTGCTCCAAACTGAATGAGTATTTGTGTTCCAGTAATTTCTACCTCTACGACAGAAAACAAATCATRACTTCTCTTTGATGTTAGGAAGTGAAACTTATTCTATCATTGGGCATAGATAAAATAATACCCCAATAATCCCTAATTCAGAAAACAGTTTGTTACAATCTGGTTTAGAYATAGAAGAGCAGAAGAAAGTTTATCTCTGCAATTAAAGGAGATCAATTCGGAAATATTAGAAACATACCTCAAAAAACATGAATAAAACCAAACGAGGTTAGATATTGGTGCAAAAAAAAAAATTATATATTTTATTTAATAGTGAAAGAGGCAAAGAGAAAGAAACAGAAAAGAAAGAAAAAGTCACTGTGCTTTACCCTGTCTTCATCAGCAAGAAGTGAGCAGTGTAGCTCAAGGCCCCATTCAGGATTGTGATGGTTTTCTCTGTAGCTTTTGCACAGTTTTGCTATAATARACAAAAGTCCTTCATGCAGATKTTTRAGTCATAAATTATAACACTTCAGTCTCTGACAAAGTTATATCTAAAATTGTCCATATCTCTTTCAGGTTCATATTCTATTGTGTGTCACTAAAACCAAGGTCAGTGAACAGATAGACACGGTTCAGTGAGAGAGAGCAGGTACAGCTGTGTCACATGGTAGGGCAGCTCTGTGCTTCTGATGCAAGAGGCAAAATGAGGCAAAGAAACCTGGTATCAAGCCCTAGGTTTGTCATTCTATAAATAAACTTGACACACTGCCAAAGGTAGTACACAAACAATTGTGTACAAAGATTAATTACATAGTTTTATAGTAATGGGTAGCTCTTATGTATTGGTTTTGAAGCCAAGACATGAACCCTTAACAAAGATAATCACATAGACTGAGTCCCTAAATAATTTTAGGAAAGTATGCCTTTAGTTCTCTTTTGTGTTTACTTGGCTTTTCCCCCATTTCTTTGTTCTTTGATTAAATAACAGTGTACATATGAAGAGGTTTGTTGTGGCTTTTTGCTTTTCTTTATTTTAAATTATAGCAACTACTTAATTTTAAGATWGTACTTAATTTTAAAATACTACCTAATTTTAACACTCTAGGGTTTCTTGTGTGGTTGTATGTTGTATTTTGAAGTGTCCATGACAATTCCATGTCTTGGTACCTGTATTCTGTGATCACACAATAACACATTTTGGGGTGTCTTTTACTCATTTGCTCTAACCATAATAGCAAATTGTGAATATGAGGAAGCAGAGATGTGTTTCTTCAATCATATGTTAATTCTGTGTCTCTTCTTCCAGAACTCAGCGTTTCTGAAGGACRCCAATGTTTCCTAACCRAAGTTTTTGTCACAAGAAAKCTCTACAGACCAAAAGGGATCAATRAAAAYATGGCTTGCAACAGATAATCTAAAATAACTTGCTCATCTTTCTGGATTAATTCTATAGGTCTTAAACAAAAATCATTATCTTTGTAGAAGAATTTCAATAATTTATATTAACAGTCCTTTTATTCACACMACTAATGGTCATAGGTAAATGCAAAAGGTTTAAAAAAAACCTGTGAAAACAAAGCTCAAGCAYAAAACCTGTTTCCTGATTAATTTTAAAGTTATTTAGAGCCAAGCAAGTCGACTGCAGTTGTCCTATCTTATCTTGTTAAACTTGCACSTAACACTTGATGATACACCACTAATGGGAACCTCTGCTATGATATTAATTTTCYGTATTTGACAGGAGTTTTTTATATTGGTGTAAAATCCTTACRTTTCATTAGTGTATTTAAATAAATAACTAAACACATAACCACAAATCCAAAAAACCAAAATGCAAATATGACAATTCCAGACGTATCCAATCAGAAGCCTATTTGGATTTAGATTTATGGGGTCAGAGAGGGGACAAGGGAAGCTCTTTCATATCTGCACTCCAGTGCAGTGTCAGGTGAGTTGTCCTTAGGTGACAGAGGCCCTCAAGGATCCCATTTGGCAAACATTTTAAATTGTTCATTGTAATTCAGGGAGMTATTGCTGTTCCCTAGATGTATCTTTCAGAATGCTTCAGGAACTGGAAAGTGGCCTCTATGCTGTTAGAGTGAATCCCATATATGATTTACCATCATCTGCTTACGAATATGACCACAAAGCTGAGACTTGCTTTGCAATAAAGATGAATGCCACTCTTTAGTGCATGTTTCAAAATAAATGGATTATATTAACTGATGTACAATTCCCCCCTCTCTCTACTTACTTTTAATTTGTACATTCATAAAGCCATGGATTACTAATAACACCTATCAATCATTGTCCCTGAAACCGTTTGACACTAAGYACTAGCAATCACTGTGAGTTATAATGAAAATACTGCTTTTGGATAGCACACAGAGACAATTGCACTGCCTCCTCAAGGATTTAATAAAGAATGCTACTAGCTTACACATTATCCTGTTTCCCCAAAACTGAGTGAAACAGCCTTTGAGCACAGACAGGCGTGTCCACTGGTGTCCCTTAATGAATTCCCAAAAGCTGTATGCATAACTGCCTTCCATCAGTCCACTTCTGTTCATATTCTTGTCTGGCATCCCATGCCCCACACAAAGAAAGAAAGAAAGTCTAAGGGCCAGTATACATGTTATTTCAATTCCAACAGAAAGCTGAGTGATATTTGGCATTATTAATTGCACTTTATTTAAAAAGACTGTTGGATACCATGGCTCTGCAAACACACATAATCCAATGGAAGAAGTTTATGGAAAAATCTTCCGTGAGACCTCCAATACCAAGACACACGAGGCTACAGGTATACAACTCTGAGTGAGCTTCCAGCAACATCTTTTGAATAACATGCTCATAAGGGCTGCATGGAAATTGTCATGAAAGAAAATTGTGCAGGATAATGTAAGAAGTTCTGAGCATCTGGCAAAGGAGCATTTTGAAAATGCAAACACCTGGAACAGAAAGAGTCACACTCATGGTGCATTTTTTATGGGCGCAATTGTGTTAAAATTTCTTGTTTCCTTTCTTCTACTGTTTTCTTCCTTCCTTTAGTGAACACTTCCCTTTTGCAAAGATCACAGCTGTCATTACCTCTTCAAGCGTGTAGATTCCACTAAAAAGCAATGATATGAACCTGAAATTCAATTCATAACCTGGGTTTCAGAGGATGCATCCAGTTCAGGTCTCCTTCTCCAGGCAAAAGTCTGAGCCATTTTTATTTTCACAGCCATATTTTCTTTCATAAGCTGAAAGGAAAGACAGACAAAAGGACAGATTCTGCCACTTCCCTCAACAGAGTCCCTTCAGTGACCTAGCCTAGATGAGGATACTCTTCCTTAAGGAAAACACTAGAAAAGCAGTAAAACAGAACACCTCAGCTCCTTATCTCACTGAAAAAAAAAAAAAAAAACCCAAAAAGCAAAACCGAAGTTCATTAGTGAGCAATTATGTATTCTCAGAGGTGGAGTAGCAATGCTGAGCTAACAGGCTACAGCACAGTTTAAAACTAATAACAGCTGGAATATTTATTGTGTTACTCAGGTCAAAGCAGTCTGCCACCCCGAACTTCATTAAATGTCATCTTTGCCATTAAAAACAAATCCTAACATGACTGCAGGGAATGAGGGGATGTCTGCAGCACAGGCAGAAGCACCAACCTACTTTGTGTGTTGACTTTCTATGTGTGAGATATATAGTCAGCATTTCTAATGAATCTGCTTGGAGAGGCTGGAATATTATGATTTATAGCACCTTCCCACTCTCTATCATAGCATTTTATTAGATGGATGGGAAGCCAGTAGTAATGAGGTTAGGAATGAGAAAACATCCATCAAGCTTGGCTACATCTTCTCGGTAAAGACAACACACAATCGAGTACGTCACAGGCAGTGATCTAGGTCACGACGGCATAAAATGTGTGATTAAAACCAAGCACTTGACACYAGATAATAGGCATCTAGTTAAAAAATAACTCTAGTGTTCCTGACTTTTAATTAAACCCAACTCATAAATATGCACTGTGGTAAATATACTGCAGAATTGGTCTTGTTTATATTCCACCACATAACAATTACCTCCAGAACGAACATTTTATTTCACTACATGCTGCTATTAGGTCAGAGAGAGTCTAAGAGACAGTCTAAAATACAAATGTTAAGCCAGTGATGTTAGGCAGACGCACAATGATGCCATCCACTTCAATTTCTTGCTGTCCTTCTCACACTTACTACTGCAGTTATCAATCTAAAATAAAGCATCCTTGATCATTTTTAGCAATCTTTCAAGGCACCTTTGGTTGCTTCAGTAATAATGGGGGGGGGGAGGGGGGGTGCCTCTTAGATATGGAATGCTAGTGCTCTGTAAATCTGTCTCTTTAACAGGTTTATTCTTTTGTGTGTGGTTCATTTACAGGAGATTTTTTACGTGGCTTTGAATAATGTAAAGCTGACAAATTTGTGTACAGAAGCCACAGACAGCRTGTAGGCACTTGTTCAGCAAGCTATTTAACTGTGCCTGACTTAAGTGCTTGAGTCATCTCATGGAGGTTAACAGTCAATTACCCATTGATTGCTAACTCAACAATTGATCAATAAAGGAGTAATCCAGTCCCCTCATGGCTTCAAGAGACATCCTTGTGTGCTGAAACTAAAGGCATTGGGGTCAAGTTCTGTATGTCAGGGAATTCTTGCAGCAACGAAGGCAATGAGAGTTTTTCAGTGCCACAGATGACAGTAGAGGAGGAGATGAAGGCAGCTGTAGTATAACTGCTCAGGATTTAATTCAGTGGTATAAATGGTAAATGAAGGCTCTCTTTGGTTTTTGTCCAGGTGGATCCAAGTGTATTCATTTCAATTTATACAGGAAAATAGCAAAATGTAAGCATTTCTGCTTTTAAGGAAATCATTCTGATCTGAAAAATTAAGTACGTAGGCATCTTCTTATTTGTGAGCACAAAACAATCAAGAACCAATGTGCCACAAWGGGTGTGTACTTTGACTAACTCTCTTCACTGTTTTCTATTTTTCCAATGAAATGGAAATATATTTATCGTATTTGATCAGTTATCAAAAAAAAATTCCACAGGTGTTGAGACAAAAAGGCATGAAACTCACATGAAATCTAA
>NW_026623286.1:2455617-2471297 GCF_030028575.1 Malurus melanocephalus
AAAAAAAAAAAAAAAAAAAAAAAAAAAAAAAAAAAAAAAAAAAAAAAAAAAAAAAAAAAAAAAAGCATTTTATAATGGTATGAATAATGAGTTTTCCAGTGTGGCTGAATCACTGAATTTTGTAATTTACCTAGAAGATTTGCAGATTTGTGATTTCTGCTGTAAACCACCATTTCTTTCCCCTCTAGGGAGACCTGTGAAGTATTTGCTAGTGGCCTTCAGGGAGGTGAATATTTGCGTAATGTGTCTGCTTTTCCAACTGCTACACTGAAAGATATCTATACATACACAAGATATGTTTCAAAGGTAAATTTTGTATGTAATCAAAGTCTGCATTGGCTGGGCTTTTATAGTCAGAGGAAGAGGAAAGGGTATTTCTTATTTCGAGAGTAAAGACAGCTGGATCTGTAATAAAAATACCTTTCAAAAATGAACCTGTTAAGTTGCTTTAGAATGTTRAGGATAATTTTTTTAAAAGCTGTTGTGTGAATAAAAAGTACTGTTTTTTTCCTGTAATCACAGTAGGGTTGGGTTGGAAAGGACAACAGGGGTGTCAGCTGGTCCAACCTCCCTGCTCTACCAGGTTTATCATAGTGCAAAGGATTACATCAAGACAGCTCCTAAATATCTCCAATGAAGGAYATTCCACAGCCTCTCTGGGCAATCTGTCCCGATGTGTGGTCAAACATGAGATTCTTCCTCATGTTCTGGTGGAACTTCCCTAGCTACSGTTTCTGCCCCTTGGCTCTTGTTCTATTGCTCGGCACCACCGAGATCCATCTCCTGCACTGTCCTTTGAGATACTCACAGACATTGATGGATCCCTGTCCAGTCACCTTTTCTCAAGGCTGAACAGCCTCASCTCCCTCAGCCTTTTCTTGCAAGATTCTACAGACCCTGGAGCAGCTCTGTAGCTCTCTTCTGGTCTCTCTCCGGGAGCTCCATGTCTCTCGTGTCCAGAGGAGCCCAGAACTGGACATGGAACTCCAGATGTGCCTCACCAGGGCTGAGCAGAGGGGGAGGATCAGCTCCCTTGTCCTGCTGGCCATGCTCTTCTTGATGCACCCCAGGACACCCTTGGCCTTCATGGCCACCAGGGCACACTGCTGGCTCAGGGACAGTTTGTTGTCCACCAGGACCCCCAGGTCCTTCCCCACAGAGCTGCTTCCCAGCAGATCAGCCCCAGCCTGTGCTGGTGCCTGGGGCTGTTCCTCCTCAGTGCAGGACCCTGCATTTACCTTTGTTGAATTTCAGAAGRTTTCTCTCTGCCCATCTCTCCACCTGTTGAGGCCCTTCTGAGTGGCTGTACAGCCCTCTAGGCACTGATGTTTGGTAGGAGGAATTGTCSTGGTTTTACTCAGTCCGATTTTGGTGATGGGGGGATGGGACCAAGAAACCACAAAGATGGCTCCTGTGAGAAAATTCTGGAAGCTTTCTYCTTCTTCYCCARCAAAAGGAGCCCTACCCCCTGTGTTTTAGAACCAACCTATTATGATTCTGAGGTTGATGGACAGGCTGCTGGTCAGGCTTGGGCCAATTGCACAGGCTAGTTACACCTCTGTGATGACATRTGGTCTTGTACTTAAGAAGAATTCAAAACAAGATAGATTGCAGCCGCCATTTAGWTTTTAGTTAGCTTTTAGTTAGTTTTTTGTCAGTATTTAGTTTCAGTATCTGCACCTGGATACACAGCAGGAGGGTGAGGAGATGTAAGAAAAAAATGGAGACCCAAGATCACAGTAAKAAGAAGACAGGTGCTGTGCTGTGGTGCTCGGACATGGAGAAAACAAGCTGTTCTTGAAAGGACTATTTCTTCAATGGGAGACCTGTATAGAAAAGAGAGCAACCTTGCTCTGAGCCTGGCCTTTGAGAGCTGGACTGKACAGATCAGAAGCCAAAAAGGGGGAAAAGGCCTGGCCCCTCCTCACGTCTGAACCAAGTGGATGCTTAGAAGAAGCTGTGTTCTGCCAGGAGATTTGTGATAGTGGTCTTACGCCACCAAAACAGCGCAGTTTGGCCTTGGAGAACATTCTTTCCTTTCTCCCACARGGTAAAGAAAAGAATCCCATGCCATCAGCAGTTATGCACTGACTGTTTCTTGGGAAARGAACTTCCACAGCTTGGACTCTTCTCCAATGATGCTGGAGTTTTTGATCTATGTTAAACTTTCATCCGCTATCTCTCTCTTGTGTGCGGGAAGGCATGGAGGGGTGGGGGTAAAGGTAACCTGAGAAATAGACAGGGCCCCGGAAAGGATAACAGGTGTCTTCAAATGTCAGTTTTTTTTCTTCTTCTTGTAAATTTGTCCCTATCTTTGTTCCCCTCCCCGGTGCAGTAGTATTCTTAGTAGTTTTTAGTAATAAATCTATTTTGCAACTAAAGTTATTCATTCTTCCTAACTATTTTCTGGAGCATATACGTATCTTTCTCTCAATTATGTTATATTATCTAAAAGCCATAAATTTTTGTGTTAATTGGGCTTTTGCTCTCCCTTCTGCCTCTCCAGTGGCGGGGAGGGAATGTCGTTGGGTATTTTTGGCTTCTGGCCCAGTTCAAACCGCGACATTTTTTGGTGCTGTGAATTGCATAAGGGAAAAATGGGTTTAAAATGCAAGGAGTGCACGACAGGAATACATGAAGGGTTTCATCCTAAATAATAATCCTAAAAAAACCCTAAAATTCACTGGCCTTCTTCTTCACATTATTAGTGTTCTGCCAGTGCATAATCATAATATAGCCCTTTCAACTACCAGGCATTTAAGTAATTCGTCTTTTCTTTCATGTCATTGTATTTATTTTAATATTTAAAATATTTTCAATAACTTCAGAAAATTATTGATGTTTTATTGGACAGAAACAATAACATCAGCAATCAAGCTCAGTCTGCCATATGGTGAGGAGAAATATACCTTGATGTTATATTAACAGCTTACTATTTACAATGAATTTTAATAACAGGATTAATTTGCCTCAACAAAAAAGATAAACTTGAATGTTAATAAAAGGTGTGTTATGGTGCTATCTAAATGCACCRCTAAGACTTTCATACAAAACTAAAATTGTTTATTGGATGAAACAAGCACTGTTCAAATAGACCATGGTCTGTCTACTTGCAGTCATCATAATCCTTGTGGAAAGAGATTTATTATGCTGGGTTTTATTACGCATTCATTTTTCAGAGGAATAAATTACATGCTCCTTTTGCTGTGTTAATATTGGAGGCGACCATGGCTGCTGTTGTACATTCCCTTGGAAACACATTTTATACAGTGTCAATTAAGCAGGAGGTGGGAAAATTGGCTAGAGGATTCCAGTMTCTCAGCTAAAGGTCAATACAGCTACCAACCAGCCAGAAATTATTTAGTAACGGCTTGTATAGTCAGCTTTAGGCTCGAGCCCAGCTTCTGCTAAGGGGGCTGAATACACAGGCTCCTGAATGAGAACAGGTGCTACCAGAGGAACCATCCTTGCATTTAGATGACAACTTAAAATAAATGTAATTAATGTCCATGTCATCCCCTGACTGAGCTAGCTTTTGTATTTTTTCATCCTTAGAGTCTTAATGTTTCAACACAGAACTAGTACAGTCTCTGTATTGACATTTAGCCATTTACTCTGCACTATAGGCTCAGTATCTCTGGCTTCTCTTCTCCCTTCCCTTTTTACAGAGTACAAGAAATTCTAACCCTGAACAAAAACTACATCAGGTCAGCTATCTGGGGTATTTTCTAGCATACAGGGAAAAAAACTTGTATTCTTTGAAGGTTTATTCAGAAAATAACTTTTTTCCTCTGCTGTATTTAAGGTTTCTTAGGGTTCAAATGAAATTTTCCCTTAGCTTTCTTCACATACTACAGTGAAAGAACACCGAGACTTTATTGGTGTCTTCATAAATGCCCAGACTGCAAAGTGCAGTCTGGTATGATCTTTAATTTAAGACTAAAAACTGACATTTGAATTGAATTGAATTKCACTGAGAGACAATTTAACTTTAGCAGGGAGATGGTAAGTATTTATTAACTTGTTTTACTGTGTTCCAGAAGAAATTCCCCTACACTGTGTTCTCTGTAAACACGATGACCACTGGGAAAAACAAACAAATACCAAGATTTTACTGCAAATGAATTTAGTATAACAGGTCTCACCAACATTGTGCACAGTGACAGCAAAGAAACACCTCTGCTTTTGGAGGATGAGAGGCAAGCTGGGCTATCTCCCCCTTCATYGCTCTCACTTTCTTCCTGCACTTTCTGGACTCTGCACATTTAGACAGTCCTTGCTCATCAGACAGATCCCCTTGCCAGGCTGGACTTGCACAATTAATACTAGTCTCAATTTCATTCTGAAATTGATTACAGTCTGCAAGAAGAAACTTGAAGACTTTAATTTTGGCCCCCGTGCCAACAAGGCATAGATGAGGAAAATTTGTTCTCTGAATTTTTCTACTCTGAATGTCACCATCCCTCATTAACATATCTTAATCCACAAAAATTCAGTCAGGGTTTCAAAGGAAAACTATATTTTCTCTTCAATTTGACTATTAACTGGGCTGAAACACAAAGTTTCAATTTTTCCCACAAGTCAGGAACAAGGAATCTTTTCATATTTACTTATTTCCTTGTATTTGTTGTTATTTTGTCATTGCTAATAGAAGAGCTTCTTTTTTCCTCAGCAACAGCTGATGCTTTGAGGATAGGTCTCTCATGTGACGTTCCTGGAATGGAAACTGCAGCTGATCCTCTTTCATTTGACCACATGGTTCCCCAGGACACAAATAATGTTGTTTTATTAGAAAATTTCCAAGGGGCTCCAATAATTACCCTTTTGTTATCTATTTTATAAGATGAGGCATACGATGATTTCTGAAAATCAATTATTTAAAGAAAAAGATAATTCCTGCCAAGATCATGTATACCTTGGACCTAACTCTTATCCAAGTAAATAATGATTGCCTGTCTTCACYCACACAGTCTGTACTAATCCCTTCACATTTTGAAGCACAAAGCAATGAAGCAGCAAAGAAAATGAAATTTTTTACTTACCTGTGTCTGTAAACTTTGCATCATTCTAGAATGAGCAATAGTGTGAGGCAGATATAAAGGGACAATTGAAATTCTTAGTCTATACTTGGTCATAAACCATCAACCAAGCCCAGTCATGAGCAGAAAGAATTTTGATTTTCTAAATTTTCAGAAGCCAGGTCTTTCTTAGGAAGTTAGGATGAAGGAGTTAGCTGGAAGCTGTTCCTTCCTCCAGAGTACAACAAACTCTCCTGGAGATCTCCTGTGATTACCCTAAAACTCAACGTGCACTGTTGGAGAGTCCTAAAAACTAGATTAAAMATCCTAAACTTCTTCCTCCCCACAAAAGGTTGCTATCTTGATGGTGATATAAGATCAATCAGAAGAGGAAATTTACTTATGCAGAAAGAAAATGTTAAATGAAAAGTAGCTGAGCTGAAGTGCATTTCTATCTGTAAGCCCTGAGTATCTAAAGAATAACACCTCTATTACATCACCAACAGCAGAAAATATTAGGATTTTGTTTTCATYATAATCTTTTGGCAAAAGACAAGAAGTACAAGTAGACAGAGCAGCATCTTCCTTGAAAGAAGGCTTGGCTTTCTCTAAGTGTCATTTCTTTAACAAGAGTCCCCACAGTGCCATTGTGTTTATTTTCTTTGCACAGGAAAGCTAAACAGTGGGAACACTGGTGCATAAGCTCTTCAACTATTGAGATATTGAATTCTGATCTTTAATAAACCAACACTGATTTACTTCACTGCTTCTGTTTGCTTAGTTAAGCTCCATGAGCATAGGAAAAGGCACACATAATTTAATCAGATTGCTTTTTTCATTTGATTTTTATTAATGCGGCAAGCAGACATTGAGCTCAGTGAATTCTCAGTCCTCACCAGTATAATATCACACTTCCACCTTGCCTGAAAGTTTCAAAAAGCAGCAAAATCCACCAAGAAGTAMCAGATCTTATGTGGAGTTGACATGAGGTCCATTTTAATAGTACAGACTCTCCTCTTTCAGTCTTGCATTAAAAATATGCTTTGTGGAATACAGAACAGTGTAGTCAAAGTGCGTGTTGAATGCTCTCTTTTCTGAGGCGTTGTGGTAGACATGACATTCTGTTTTCTCCTAGCAAATCCCCCTTGGAACTCCAGGATCTCTATGCAGCTGCCTTATGCCATCTAGCATCCAGCAAAACCTGYTGCATTCAGCATTATATATTCTAGATAGAGTACTGTGGAGCTGTCACAACTGGAGATGCACAGATTTTCATGTTTTTCCATTCAAAGCAGCTTCAGACAAGTCTTCCCCATTTATTTCAGGGTCAAACCTTCAAAAAGGTACTCATWTTCATTTATCTGTGCAGAATTGTCATGGTGATTTTAAAAAAACAAGCTTAAAATAAAGCTGAGTCCATGTAAGGCTGATTCCATGCTGTGCTTTTTGTAAGCTCGGAAGACACTTGCACTTTGTGTAGAGGAGAGCTGATGAAAGTCTTGGGAGTTTTTGTTTTTCACTTTCCATTTTCCCATGTTCCCACTGGCCAACGTTGCTTATTATTTTGTGTTATTCCACCTCTATCATATTTGATTATGTTCTATCTTGTAATGGGAAGAGGGAAATGATAAATACATAATGAATATATGTATATATAAGTATATATATATATATATATGTATATATAAGTGTGTATATCTATATATATGTAGATCTGTAGATACCAATATATACAATAATTATTTTAAAAGTTGCAGTCTCTCTGGATCATCTGTATGATTTTATTTTCAATTACAATGTTACGATGTTTGCCTTTATTTATTGAGCAGTAAKCAACCCGTCTGTTTTTTCTTTTCTCTTTGCACTAACATACAAAGCAATGATGTTAATTGCCAAAATTATTCTTCTGTGACATCAGAACTTCACATTAATGAAGATATTTCACAGGAAAAAACAAAAATTAAAAAAAAAATAAAAACAACTTAAAACAACTTATATGTCTTTCCTGGTGTCGATTGTCCTTTACAAAAAAGTGGAAAGTGGCATTATTATAATTGYTATTATTATATTATTATTATTGTTATTATTACTACTACTACTACTGCTACTCCTATTATTCTTATTTATAATAATGATGATGAAGATGATGATGATGATAATAATAATAGTACTGCTACAGATATTACTTTTCAAGTGAGAGATAAACTATCCTCCCAGGGTAGTTTCCATTCCAAAGCTCCTAAGTATGCTCAAAAACAAAGACAGCTGCATTGATAAAATKATATTAGGCTGCCTTTTGTGTTAAAGCATCAGTTTCTTGAGTTTTTACATGTGAAAATAGCAGCTGTGTTCTGTTAAATCTCTATGTTTTATAATTGAATTTCATATGACGCTTACAACAGAAGTTAAGAGTTTCAAAAGAAACTTTTGTGGAAGGTTCAATGAAGACCTCTCCAAAAATGCTCAGTTAATGCTATAAATTGCAACCAATAAAAAAAAGGCTAACTTAAAGCGCCCTAAACTCATTTTTTAACTCAGTTTTCTTGTTTGGCCTGCCACCAAATGACACACAAGACAAAAAATAGTTATATTGAAACATTTGTAGGAACCTTTTCCTTTCATGAACTAAGCCTGTCATGAAATTACAATGTCATCTCTCATGACAAATAGCTCAATTTTTGGTCTGCTTGTCTGCCCATCTAATGGGACAGCAGAATATTGTTACAATGATGGGCCATTTGTATTCAAAATCTTGCCTCCAAGGGTACTACTCCAATTTACAGTCAAAAAATTCACTGTTTTTTGGATGCTGTTCTGAACAGTGTAATGTGAAGGTTTTTGGCCCTCTACTTTGAAGTGTTTACAGACAGACTTTTAAATATATATATTTGCCTAAATGTAGAACATGCAAGGGGAGGAAAATATGATATGTTAAGTGTTTGTTGGAAGGTCTGGACCACAGTAATTTTTTTTAATAAAGTGTCTACAGTATTTTCTAAACAAACCAGTAGTACCCACTAAATCTTCTAAAGAAGACATCCAGATAYCCCTATAAAAGATTCCACCCTTGGGACCAAATTGGGTGTTGCATCAAATAAATTGTATCTCTGTTGCTTATGACTATGTTCAAAAAATTATAGTTAAATTGTTTATAATTCTTTGTGGTTTGGGGCTGGTTTTGTTCTTTTTTAAAACACTGATTGAAAATTATCTGTTAAACTCAGTCTATTTTAATCATAAGAAAACCATGTTACACACTWGGATTCTCAGTCTTTAATTTCCATTCCCTATGCAACATCCATGTGCAGTCCCTCAATCTCCAATTCTGAGGCGTAATCCCATATAAGTACAGTACTAAGTTCCATGGCAAACCTGCCAAAGGAGGGCAAAATGGATTAGACTGCTGCAGTTTAACAGATTCAGTGAATGTGTCACTTTAAAGCATGCCAGGTTTTGACATGAATAGTTACTTGCAATCTAAATGTATTACTTATCTAAGTATTAATTACCTACTGAGAAAAAAATAAAAAAATAAAAGACATCCCACAGGAGTAGCCTGAATTTTACAGTATGGYCATTTGTAAGTAAATTTACAAAGCTGTGCACAGGGAGCTAAGGATRAACCCTATTAGTGAATAAATGGATTTGCACATTTTAAAATTCTATGCAGCTTGGAAAATGTACCTTTTCATGTCTTAGCCTGAGGATCCAAAGGCTGTTTCAGAGCTGCTGCCTGCTACTACCTGGAAAAGATGCTAAATATGTACACTGGCTTCAAAACACGGCCCAGTGTACTAAATTCCAAAACTGAGAAGATGTAAAATCTTATTTTGCYAAAGGTATAGGAGATAACTCTGAGGTACAAAATAATGCTAAAAGAGAATGAAGGTAAGGGTAYCTTAAAATCCAAGTAGAAAACAAACATGGGAAAAAAATTGAGATTCCCTATTTTTCACAAATTTCCATATTTTTGAAAGACATTTTTCCACTAAAAAGCAACAAAAAGCCATTTCATTCAGTGTTTGCATTTGTGATTTAAAGGTTATTATATGTTCCATTGTCTCAGTATCATTTCCATTTCTCTCCTTCATGCTAGGACCTTTTGATGTCCTATGGCTTCTGTCTAAAGGTCAGGACTGTGATAAAAGTCTCACTAAAGAAATCTTCACAATCAGTTGTTTAGCAAACTTTTTTCCCCGTTATTATTTTCCAAAAATTTGTTCTGCCAGATATCTTCATGCCTTCTTCCTCCATAGGCCACCTAGGAGTATTTTTAAACTCTATCATCATTCCTCTAAGATTTGTCTAGATATTCCAGCTAAAAGAGTGCTGTTCATTTACATTTGCTCCCACTTTTTCAGGTCACTTTCACCATTTTTCTTCTTTTCTTAACAAGTCKATCTTCTGCCTCAGTATCTTCCACTCACTGGCTGCATTGTAGAGGCCTTTTACATAGGTGTTCCCATTTTCAAATTAATAGAATTCCTTTATGTTTGCTCTCTGTTGTMACTACAAGTTCCCTCTTTAATCCTCAGTCTCTAACACTATTGCCCATATTCCAGTCTTTTCTCCCAATAATCTCTCCTTGATCTCAAGCTTCTCTACTACCTTTCAACAGTGATTTCTTTAACCTCATTGTGGTTTTAGTTGTTTTGTTTCTTTTTTCTCCCAGTCTCCTTCAGTCCTCTGCAAGCTAGTTTTTAGTTCTTCTCACCAGTGAAATGACTCTCACTAATGACATTTTATGAGCCATTGTAAATAATTTAGGGGCAACTTTAATAATGCACAGGAAAGAAGGAGAGAAATTAAGAGATASAGGAAAAGAGAAGTTTCAGCAGAGAACCACAATGTGATTGAGAGGTACAAAATACATTTTTCCCTATTACCTCTTCTCCAGAGAAGAATGTCTCATGTTCCAAGACTGATATAAAAAGGGAGGCAAGATGAAGCCTGATGCTCAATAAATGAAGGACTGAGATGTGGGAAGAGGTTCACGAATCAGGATAACGTTAGAGAGGAAATTCTTGTACAAAGCCGAGTGGGCTTTCCTTAACCAGAGTTTGAATAGAGTTAAGTGTGATGAGCAGCCTTGAGAAGGGTTCATGGTTTCAGAGTACTTAGACAGGCAGCCAGAGATCATTATGCCCTTTGAGTGCTTCCTACTTTTTAAGTCAATACATTTCTCAAATACCACACACACACTTTAACTGACAGCAAAAGTACTCTGTTGTTTCATCAATACAAATTGAAGCAGTTTGTTTTAAAATGCAATGTTTCCAGTAGCAGCTCAATATTCAAAAGCTGTGTATGATTTAGCCTAGGTACTGCTTCTGAGAGGGGTGAATGAAGTACAAAATAGATAGAAATAGCTTTCTGTAGCATTGGGACTAAAGAGCAGAACTCACCGAGTAATCCCTAGAAAGTTTGAGAAAACCAAATATTTTCTTTGGAAAAACTTAATTGTCTGGGAAGATAATAATACCTTTTTCCATGAGACAAAACTTGCAACTTATCATTCGTGTGAAAGTGAAGTTTCTAAAATCCTCTCACAAAAACTGCTGAAATAAGTTGCCCAATCCTGAAAATATGACAGGCAAAATTTTGAAAGATTCACTTCTTTCACCGTAGACAGGGCTGAAAATTCCTGCCAATATCTGTCTGCCTACTGATTAAAGTTTTCCAGTTAGCCAACCAAAAATTCTCACAGAATAGCAATTGTCCTTAAAACCCCTTTCAACTAAATCTTTCAGAATTCTGACTTTATTSTCAAGGGCTGGTATCGATCCCTTCCACCCTTCTTTCACAAAATCCCCCYAACTCCAACTTTCCACATTTCAGCCTGCTAGACATAGCAGAGGATGTTTTCCATTACAAAAAGTGGATCCAAAAAATGCAGGATGCTTGTCAAATATTTGGTTTTAATTTTGTCCAAATAAAATAGAAATAAGAATCCTTCTCAGCCTCACAAAATGTAAGCTGGTGAAAGTCTGTATCTTTGTTGTTAGCTGCTAATAAAACTTAYGTAGGAATATCTAGATTTGCCTTATTTCTGTAACTGGCTGTCTCTTTCCCCATACATGCATGAGGAAAACTAAAAATACTATATGTCTTTAACAAGGTCTCTTTGTGTAAAATTTTTTTGGTTTAGGCTTTTTCCCCCTCTCCCTCACTCCCCAAGATATTGACCATGGTGCATCACATGTGAACTCACAACTTTCATGTGACATTAAACTGTTTCATCATAGAATCACAGAAAAAAAACCTAAGCTGGAAGGGACCCATCAGGACCATTGAGTCCAGCTCCTGGCCCTGCACAGCACCAYCCCCAAGAGTCACATCACATGCCTGAGAGCACTGTCCAAACGCTTCTTGAACTCTTGTCAGGTTGGTCCTGTAACTACTACCTTGGGGAACCTGTTCCAGAGCTCAACCACCATCCAAGTAAGAAACTTTTCCCTGATATCCAGCCTAAATCTSCCCTGATTCAGCCTCATGCCATTTCTTCGAGACCTTTCACTGGGCACAGGATTGAAGAGACAAGTACGTCCATCAGCTTCCTACAACTCCATACTGCCCTCCACTACAGTTCCCTTTAACATCTCCAGAARCCCACCAAAAAGATTGATTTTAATCACCCTGAGAAATATTTTAGTTTAATCCTTTCCGGGGTGGTTCTCAGCTACCACTGAAGAATAAGACTTAGCTTTCTTCAGCTTTATTTTTCCACACCATATTCTTAATATATGTTAATGTACTTAGTACATACTCCTTTTCAATGAGACATTTTGTAGAMGAGTTTTTTAAAGAAGCTATAAAATAATCTTGATTTTTTGATAGGTTTTTATGCATAAAGTTTTTAAACAGTCTACATTTTAGGAAGTCAGTTAAGAGAACTGCAAATAATAAATAAGATTTTTTCAACAATTGTTGTTTCATGAGATGTTTGAAACCATCTTCTGCAGCTTTGCTTGTGTGTGCACAGCTCCCTACGACAGTGCCTAAGATGGGGTATCTTACACCTGGTTTGTCTGGCATATCTAGGTATCTCTTTGAGCTGAGYTTATCCTTCCAGCACTGCCAAAAAATTCGCTTATACCTTGTGGTGAGTGCTGTTAGTGATTCTTAGCCACTGAAAATGTGTCATGGAAACCAAGTCTGAATTATGAAATGCTTGAATTTGTCTTAACTTCCAGAGAAAATCACATGCTAGAGCATGTGAAAGTATTTCTAATGTTTACTTGGATTCCCCCACAGCAGAGCAATTCAGTTAAATCTTGCCTCCAGTCATGCTAACCTTCAATGAAGCATCTCTCTTATGAAAATATTAAGCAAACTCAGGTTGACTGATGCTTCTTTTTTAAGAGGTATAAACTTGCCACCATATCACTTTAGTAGGAACAACCTAAATTCTCATGCGAGAAAACATTGTTTCTTCAAAACTTCATCCATTTGCCAAGACTAAACAAATCCTTAGTTCCTGTGTGAGCCTGCATGGCACAATTAGAGACAACTTTCCTTAATGCCAAATATTCTGATCAAAACTTCCCTTCAAGCGCTTGCCTAGAGCAGCCAGAGTGCAGTAAACTGATGTGATATCATGGTTTTTCTTTGTATGGAGAAGTAATGAACAGAACTAGAGTTCAGAAGGATCTTTGATGAATTAGTAAGAGGATAGACACAGGTCACTGCCCTAGAGCTAGTGGTGCACCTGAACATCAGCTATGGCCAGTTCCACCATGCCCCTRAACCACAGACTGGACCACACTAATGAGAGAAATAACACTTATTAAAAAGGTCAAAGACCTGTGCCCTGAAGAAGAACACAAAGGCAGACCACACTGCAGTCACTGGGTTTCCAAGGGCATGCCCACTGTGGCTCTCCAGAAAACAYAGAGCATGTGGCTTTTTTTCTCTTGTGCCTGGTGAGCAGAAGCCGTGGCAGAATTTGACGCAGGGCTTATGAGCAGAGTGTGCTGCCTCCAGGATGGTTCAGGGGCCATTAAATCACACCTAGGCAAAAATCCTCATATAAGGCACACACATTYTTATAAGCTAACTAGTTAATAGAAYAAGCACTCAAGTTTTCATGTTTATTTTCTAAGGTTTTGGTGTGAATTCATTAATTAACACAGTAAATTTGCTAATGAATATTTTAATAGTGTTAATATGCTGCATATGCAAATTGAGCATACAGAGTGTCACCTGGAGAAGAACTACTTCAACACTTGATTGATTTGCAATGCAAGTTTTGCTTTGCCACTCTTTCCCTTCCTTTAGATCAGCCAGGTGACATTTCAGTAATAATAGTGTCCTTAGCCCAAGTCAGCATTGAGATGATTTCATATGAGTAGTGAARGTTAAATATTTTTAAAATGCAAACAAAATGAATTTTTAAAAGCTTCAAAATAGCCTTGGATTCAGAAAGCCCTTTACAATTCATGGAGGCTCTCTTTAAGAAAAATGCTCTTAAGTTATGCGTACTTCTCATTCGTCTGTTCAGAGATTTCTCTGTCTCTTCTACCACATGGTCTGTATAATTTAAGGTGACTCACTATGCAGGAAAGTTCACCTTCCATTAAAATGTTTTCTTTAGTAAGCACTCTCCTGGAAGTGCTGTAGTGTAAACATGAGTGGCTACGAATACGAACATTTATTAAATAGTGCTGATGAATTTTTCAATACCTAAGGGAGAGCAATTCACAGCTCAATCACTCAGTCCATTTTAAGTGCTGCACAGGACAATTCCACTACATCTTCCATTAATATTTAATTGCCCATTTTATTCTGTTTACCTTTTTGGTTAATATATAATTTAAAGCCCTTCCACTAAAAAGGAGCAGGGAGGGAGGGAAGAGAACAACTGTTAGCCTGCTTTTAACAAATCTCTGGTGAAAGCTTTTCCTTCATTTAAAATTCATTGCAAATAATTTTTATTTAATATCAGTAACACAAAACCTAGGTATTAAAACAAAACTTGGAAGCAACTGTTGCATAACAGTCTTGACATTGACTTAAATTTGACTGGCACCAATTTCTGACTGGCAGCCTTTCACAAAGCACCGCAGAAGACTGGGAGGATGGCACACAGCCTGAGCACTGCAAGGAGGTWCAAAAAGTGTGTGACAGTGTGACAAAACTACTCCTGTTGCACAAAGGCTATTCCACAAGAAGTTATATTCTTCAAGTTTTTGGTGGAGAGGGAAAAGGGATTGAAAGACATAACGAAAACACTCGGCTTACAATTACAAAAACAGGGAATGTTTACAGAAGGATAAATTACATTGTAGTAATTAGGAAATAAACTGCTAGATTAATAGGCTCAAAAGTACTTGGATGCTGTGAAGTGGATAAAAAGGCAACAATCGTGTAAGAGTGTTACACTTGCTCTTCTTTGCCACTCTTTGGGACATCACAGCTCATCACAATCATGAATCTCATAGAAAGTTATTTATTTATTAAAAATAGTTAAGAGCTGATTTTTGAATTTGGAACAAATTTAACAGCAGTGGTACATGGGCTTTGATCATTATTTCAAGAATCACAAGCAAACTCACGTGGGCTTAAATATTGACATGAATATGGTTGTACTGAACTTTTCAAGGCTGTATGTCTGCAGTCTTCAATACATTTAAAACAGATTAGGAGTTTACAGCCTAGACTAGTCTATCACTTTTATCACCTCATGSCCTAAGATAAAGTCGGTGGTTTGCTGTGAAGTTTTTAAAAAATAATAAATAAAAGAATTTAAAATCAGCAAATACCTTAGCTTTTTTGGTTCACTCTTAATTTTCTTTAACACGGAAGTAGATCTAGATGTGGTATTRGAAAACTGGTGCATTAACCAAGCCTTTTCTCTGGGTCAAATATGTCTTACTTTTCAGAATAACCCACAACATTGAAGACTAGCACACCCATAATGGCAGTGTTCAGCTCACATAGCATCCTAATGGAAGTGAGAAAATGTGAACATACTATTCAAAGATAGAATGACTTCAGCAACTCTTTTTTTTTTTTTTTTAATACAAGGAGAAACAAAAAGCTTGAATAGAATTCAACAACTTATCTACAGTCTTTAAGACATATCAGCACAATACATGAAACTTGAAAATGGAGAAAATTATTCTGGGAGGTATTGAAAAACACCTGAAAGACAGCACAGTCATTGGTCACAGCCAGCACACCTTCATGAGAGGAAAGTCCTGCTTATCAAACCTGATGTCCTTTTGTGACAAGGCGTCCCACCCAGCTGATCAAGGGAAGCCAGCTGATGTGATCTTTTAGGATTTCAGTAATGTTTTTGACACTGTGTGTCACCGGATCCTTCTGGACAGAATGTCCAGCACAGCTGGATAAACACATCGTGTGATGGGTGAGCAGCGGCTCAGGGGACAGGGACAAAGGGTTACAGTGAATGGGGTGACATCAGACTGGGGATGTCACTGTGTGGTTCCACAGGGCCCCATCCTCGGCCCCTGCCCTACAACACCTCCATAAATGACCTGGACACAGGACTGGAAGGGACACTGAGCAAGGTCACAGMYGATAMAAAACTGGGAGGAGCTGTTGGCTCCCTCGAGGGCAGGGAGGCCCCACAGAGAGCCCTCGATAAATCAGGGGTCGGGGCAATCACCAACCCCATGAAACTGAACAGGAGAAAGTGCC
>NW_026623286.1:2471612-2484764 GCF_030028575.1 Malurus melanocephalus
TGTGAGGAGAAGCTGACGTCACCTGGTCTGTTCAGCGTAGAAAAGAGCAGTTTGAGGACAGACCTCATTGCAGCCTGCAGCTTCCTTGTGAGGGGAAGAGGARGGACAGGMACTGATCTCTTCTCTGTGGTGACAGTGACAGGACCTGAGGGAATGGCCTGAAGTTGTGTCAGGGGAGGTTTAAGAAGCATTTGGACAATGCTCTCAGGCACATGGTGTAACTCTTCGGGATGGTCCTACGCAGTGCCTGGAGTTGGACTTAGTGATCTTTGTGGTTCCCTTCCAATTGATGATATTCTGTGACTCTGAAAAAGTTTGGATTGATTTCTAGTACCTGTTCATCAACCTTGGGAACAAATTAGGCCTATACAAGGAAATTATCTGTGATTTGGCTTCATAGTGTTAAAATCTCAAGAAAGCAGGGCATGCCWCTTCACCAATGAACTAGCTGAGAGCAACCAGCATTTGTGTCTGCAGTAAGAGTAGGCAAGGACAACGTGAGCAGGATGTCTCCATTTTTAATCACCAGATCATGAAAAAGCAGTTAATGCGGTCATGTGAAAGGTCAGTCTGTGTTTGAATCCTCAGACTTCAACATAGTCTAGAAAACTGATCCAAGTTTGGCTGAACTTTAAGGAAAATCATATATATTAAAAGCAAAACAAGACACACAATTCTTCCCCAGCCTCACCCACCTCTTTCTTTGATCTTAACAGACAATATTTTAAAATCTTCAAATCATCCAAACAAGGTTTCAAGTAAGTGCAAAGTCAGGAAACAGTAATTTCCTCATTAACAATGCCATCCATGAGTATGCTTTTGCTCCTTTGTATGATCAGTGTGCTGTGACTTGCTAAGGACCTCTCTCCACTGCTGCTGCTTCCTAAAACCTCAGAGAAACAATATATGGTGCTTACTTCTACAGCTCTTTGGTCTCTTTTGCATTTGCACACAGAATAAGTGCCAGAAACTCATGGTCTCATTTTCCCTATCAGCTAAAGTAAAATGCTAATTAATATTCTGCAACATGAAGGGCATGCATTTTGAGATGTAAGCCTATCCTAACTGAATTCATGAAAGCAATATTTAGGTTATATACTTAATTGTTTAAATAAAATGTCTTAGTACTGACTTTGATAAAGCCTGAAATTAAACAAGAATTTTTTCTGTGTTGAGCTGTTGTTTTTATGCCATATATTGTTTCCTGCTCTACACAATAAATAACTAGATCTTATTATTTTATTTAYATTTAGCCAGATGGTAAAATGGATTTACCAATTACAAACTACTTGCAGAAATCAGAGTAACCTATATTATTTGAAAAAGGCTAGTAATCTTTATCCAATAATCAGAGATGGCGTTTACTTGTTAAAATCCATTTTAATCCCTGAGCCAATGAATTCATAGAAACTGCTCTACTTTTTCACCTAAAAAATAASTTTGGTTATGTATGTTTTTATAAGTGTGCCTGAACACCACACAGGCACTACATGCTATCAGTCTTCCTGCTGTCTAAGGCTGTCTGCAAACTGAAGCAAGGAGAAAGAGGGAAAAATTCATACTTCTAGTTTGATGTCCATTCACAATCTATYAAGTTATCAAGATTTGTAGTCAATTAAATTATCAGTCTATCAATTTTTGCTTTTTTCCTGGTTATTTTTGTTTGTTTCCTTCATTGCACTGTAAATTTCTAAATGGAGATGTGTAGAAGCTGTTTCCAGCCACTACCTAAAATTCACAGTCCCTCACACTTCCTTTCTAGACTTAACATGTCACACATGTTCATTACATTCTCCTATTAAGTGCATTCAAATTTTACTCTCTTGCTCCTAGAAACCTAATTCTAAATGAGGTTTAAAATCATCATTGCTTTTAAAAATATCTTTAAAATCAGATGCAAATATTTTTTTAATGTGATTATTTTCAGTCTGTCGTCTCTAATTTTCCTGTCACTAGAAATCATTTGATTATCAAACCTCATAGTTTTCCTGATAGATGTTCTGAACCAGTAAAATACTTTACTTTTGAGACTGATAGTGTGCTTCATTCAGCACTGATTACGTAGCAGAAACTTTTATCACATGCTTGCAGWTTTTTAGAATTTCTCTAATCCTTTCCATGGATTAGACAAAAATTTCAAGGCAACAAAAAGATAATTTGGGTGAGTTCTTCCACGTTGTACAATCTCAGCTAAAAGTAAATTGYTAAAACACTTTCTGAAARTTGCTTCTGTGTTCCCAAGCATAGCACATGCAGAATTGTTTTCTGTTTTCCTGTCTCAAAATAGTGAGTACTTTGGCTGCATCAGAAAATCAGCTCACTCTAAGATGTTTGGGTGCCCTTGTTCTGTGCTGCCCAAAGGAGTGAAGATAGACAGATCTGGGTTTCTGTCAGGAAAGTGGTACATTTTAATTTCCTTTTGGGAGTATTCAGTACACACAAAGTACAGACAACAGTGTAAGTAAGAAGGTAAATCACACCACCCTCATCACCTCCTCCTCAGAAGGAATCTTGCCAGTGCTCATGGAAAGCAATACATTGGTCCTACTSCACGTAAAATCTGTTTCCTCTTTGTTAGACCCAGACAGCAATCCTGACACTGTCAGCCTGGGTGTTCAGAGAGTTCTGTCTGCCGACCCTGCACCTCCTGTTCCATTTCACCCCAGGGGTAAGTAGGACATTACATTCAGTCCACACACACAGTAATAACAGCGTGATTCAGAGTACATTCAAACATTTGGAATGGTTCAGTCACAAATGTCAGCAGAAGGCTGGATCCGCAAACTTGTTGTAGCGCACACTTGTGACAACATTGTTTAAATATAAATGAGAAATGTTACTTACAAATGTCACTGGAAATGGGTTCTGTTCTTCAATTGTTGACTCATCTTATGCAAATATATTACATCCTTGAGCCACCGTATGCCCWAACTATCCTCCTGCCTTTGTGATAGGGTCACACTGGTAAGCTGACTGTAAGCAACAATTTTAACAGGGAAGGCTTCAAAGTCCCTTCACATGTATAGAAAGCTCTGTGACAGTCTGCAATAAAGATTTACATYCTTTGTTCCTCACACGTGCTCGTACATGTCTTTATAGCAATTTCAAACGTAAGCATCACAGCAAGAAAGATTTTTGAACAAAATTACGGAAGAGGAAGATCGTCTTTCGAGCAGATCTTTCTGGAGAGTTCACAATGCTCAGGATCAAATTAATTTACAAGCCAGACTTAGAGGGAAATCAAGGAGAAAGAGTTAAAGGATAATTAAAGGGAAAAGTGTTTCCTTTAGAGACCTACAGGTAGAAAATTTTAAAAAAATCTGTTTATTATGTAAACAAAAATAAAAYGTAGTTGATGCCCTCAATAAAATTCATGCTTGGCCTGGCTTCATCTGGGGGTATGTGTGTTATTTAAAGTTGGATTTTTTCATTGTGAGAAGTGTTTTCTGTCAGTAATATTYTATTCAATAGAATATTACCGAATAGCTTTCTTTGCCACAGCAAATGTTTCACACCTTTAGGCAGAATGGGAATGGGATGAGTTTTAGTTTTAAATTAGTTAATCTAAAATATTGGATTGCCCAGACTGATGCTCATCAGAACAGTYTCTTCCTAATTGTAGCCTAATTAATGTTGAGTGAATGAACAGAGAAATTTRTGTATTTTCCCTTAGAGCAGGACTAATAAGAAGCAAAACTCCAAAACGTAGGTATAACTTCATATGAMAATTGAACACACCCATTATTTACCATTTTTATGCAAATATTGTGATGAGTCTCTTTCYTTATATGAGTTTATATGTTACCTTTTAAAAATACTAGAATGTATGTTGTATGAACCTAGGATGGTGGTTTAGTTATTAAAGCAAATTTTTAATCTATGTATCCCTCATTTTCTAGTGCATTTATGACTAGAATAAATGGCAGTGGCACAAACACATTACAATGGTCTCACATACATTATCAAGAAGAATAGGAAAAGTATTTCAAATTCAGAGATTTTAATTTAATGATTTTTTTCTCATCTAACTTATATTTATGCAATTATATTAAGCCATTTGTTCRACACAGAAATATATATACATTTCCACAAAACTAATTTATGATATTCTTTATTTCCAAGAGACAAAAAAASCTGTTTCTCTGCAAAATCTTGAAATTTTCAATTGGAAAGTAAATCTGTCTCAATATTAAATATTTTTTTAACCAAATTAGAAATTTCCTGATGCACYTTCTCTAAACAATTAGAAACAAAGATGCATTTTTAATTCCAAGGAGTCCACTTGATTCAGATGTAAATACTGAGCTGCAAAAAGTGCCTTGACATTTGACATAAAATGTCTAATAGCAATACATAAAATGACTAGTAGTGGGATAAAATACAGTTAAGAGCATGGGTATTCTTGTTCTGCATCTGAGAGTAGCTGAGAGCAGTAAAATACAACACGTATGTTTCATTCAGAGTAGGCTATGGAGAAAATTGGATACAATTAAAACATATTTATAATTTCCAAATGAAAGAAATGGCCTTTCTTATTTTGAAACATACATGTTCTTTCTAATGTAAATCTTAATTTTCTCACAGCATACATGTTTTCCTGCTCTAAGGCTCATATTACATGGCTTTTCTGTGATAGAGAACAGAAGCCAAAGTATATTTTTCTGCACTTAAACAGCATGTTCAATAAGCATGTCAACAAAACTTATAGGATAACGAAACAATGATTTCTTTTAGCCATCTGTCTCTTCACTTTCTTTAATTGTTGCAATCTGGTTTCAGTGATTCATAAGAAATAGTGTTAGGTAACATTAATAGCAGTATTTAATTAGATGGGTTAAGATCCAGTTTGGAGTTAGACTGCAATTAGTTTAAAACAATTGGAGGTATGCATGTATGTCAGAGGAGGTTATTTGTTTTGCTTTGCTTTCCTGACTGCTAAAGGAGAGGATGATGTGCCTCCCCAGMCCTGTTATTTACAACCTTTGTTTTTTCTTCCAACTTCTCCCTTTCCCAACCCCCCTCCCTGACTGTTACAGCCYGTGGTAATTTAGATAACATCTAAAGCCTTGCCTGACAAGGTAAATTCAAATTATGAAGCAATCCTTCCACATAGAAAGACCTTGTTTGTTAGATTAGTTGTGGATTGGCTCTGTGTGACAGCTTGTTTGCAAAAGGTGAGCTATCTGCATTTCCAATGTAGGCGAGCATCATTTAAAGAAAAGATAGAGATGTCATTTCTCTTATTTGTCACAGAGTTCATGTAATATTCCTTCTCAGTTTTCTTCATTGTTGACTTCTTAGGAAAATAGTAGCAACTGCGTACCTTCGAATGAGACACCTAATTTTGTTATGGATGAACATAGTGTTGTGACAAAACAGTGGCACAGCTGTCATAACAGCTGTCACACATTAATCATGACAGTGACAAATAGCATAATTACTTTATCTGGAATGTCTAGCATGCAACTCAGTATGCATCACTGCAGAGTAAGCATATCAAGCATGGTTTAATTAAAAGACATCAATATAAGTTAGTCAGACACGGTCTTGGAGACACTGATACAAAATGAAAATAAAATTATTTATCAGTCCCTTTTTAGGAACACTCAAAGACCAATTACTTAGTCGACAAGGTAATTTGAATCTCTTTTCCTAATCAGTCCCTTTGATGCCAATTCTGCATGGTGAATTGAGCCACTGGCACGCCTGTGCTTCTGACCCAGAACCTCAGCTATGTACCGTGTTCAGCGGTTATCCCTTCTTCCAAGATGGCTTAAATGCTCACATCTGTCCCATATCCTTTGACTGAACAAAATGTAGCTAAAGAACAAGCTTCATTTTATGCTGCTGTGTAAAACTTCTTTCCCACAGACTTCACAACAGAGATAGGAAAGTGAAGCTTGTGTCACAACATGTGTGTTGGGTTCTGCAGTTACACCTGCTGGGGCTGGAGTATTAGGTAGCAAGAGCCCATTATAAAGACAGGTACCACTGAAAACCACAAATCCAGTTCAGGCTTAAATTACAAACAACCAAAACCATTAAGAGATTTTTTTTTTGGTTTTTTTTTTTATTTTCTTTTAGGTTTTTTTTTTATTTTAGGACCCTATATAATTCAAAGTTTCTTTAATGTCACTCTCTGGGTCCACAAGTATGCACAGGTTTGCAGCTGTTTTGTTTAGGCTTTTCTGAAGATAAAATACACACATGAAATCCTTTTGCCAATGTTCACTTCACACAGCAAATTCCACTGATAATTACCAACTCATAGTATTTTTACTTTTTGCTCCAGATTGTTAAACTCTGCAACTCATTGTATTCACTTATTGAATTTCTAGGGGCAGTTCATGAATTGTACTGAAGCTGACTCAATGAAATATTAATGAATCAATTTCCATAGACATGGATTCATTATCTCACTGGATGGCATAAGAAAACACAGTACTGCCGGGAGTACCCTTCCACCTGCCTGCCAGAGGTTTTAATTTTATTATTCAATTTTTAAAACCCACACTCAGTCTTGGTAAGTTTACACTGGGAGCTTTTCAATCTCTTGCTCTAAGACAAAATTAAGGGGGAAACATTGTAATATTATTTAGATGAACCTCAGTAATCCATCAAACATGATTTCCTATTAACCAGCAAAGCAAGATTTTCAGCGATTTGTTCTGGATCACAGGATGCAAAGATTTTTCAAACACAATAAATTCCTTCAAAAAATGAAAGCTTTTTTTGTCTTTTCTTCAATAAGAGGTATAAAGGGAAACTGGTAAAATATTTTAGTAATTGGTTTCTGGGATTAGAAAATTTGCATGAATGCATCCAGGATTTAATGACTGGATTTAAGATTTCTATGCTTTGCAGGGAAGCAATATGGAGCTATAGTCTCCAGAAATGCATCTTGAAATTGTTTCAGCCATATAGGTTTTTAAGGCACCCCATGGGTAGCCTGGGATAGCTTCCATAATTACTCATCCTTTTTTTAACAATCACATATCTACCAAATCAACTGCTTGTACATGGAACTTTCAAATGCTTCAGGTTTGTAACCAGGACCATTGTACTGACTTCCTGTAGGTTAACCATGGAGGAAAGACAAATGGTTTACCTCCTTTGGTATCCTGGATTTGGTGGAATAGCACATGAGGTTCTGCCAGGCTCAGAAAGCAGAAATCATACTGTCAAGATAAACAGATTTCTTTAAGTCTGTCTTTAGTGGAGTTAAACTTTGAACTTTTATCTGAATTCCCTGTGCAGACATGTTTTTAGGGTATTATTTGGCATAATCAACTGCAAGCTAGAAGATGAAATTCCAAAATCCTTCCTCATTTACCTAAAACAGTTGACAAGGAGGTCTTCCTTCTTTCTCCATTTGTGTTCACCAGATACCTAAAAGAAGTACTSTCTCTAACAACAGGAACCAGCAGGCTTCTGGTGTGAAAATTAGCAGCTGCCAATTGTATTTATCTCTTTGACTAAGAGGTTTATTATTTATCTTCCCTGTTGCAGTGCCCATGTGGCAGCACTGATATTGAGCAGCTGGACAGATTGCACCCTGGAGCCACATCTGCAGCTATATAGATCAACACCACTTTCATTGCCTCAGTGCTGGAGAAGTTTATCTTCTGTCAGTTAGATTTACTACCTACTTCATGAATTGTTAAGGGTTTTCCCTTCCCCTCCTCCAATTTGATTTTCAAAGCATGTTACTGTAATCTGGTACTGATAGTTAGCAGCTGATTAGTTAAGTATTTGTTTATTTTTTTTTCTAATTAATAGGGATTTCCAGTTGTGTTTGCCAAGATGAATCTGGAATGGTGAAGAGAATAAACAGTGATTGCTCAATGAAACTGGGAAATGGCTGTAAAGGACTGCAAACCACAAACTGGTAAAACTTTRTACATGAATGCATCATGAATCATAGTTGTTTCAATAATCTCTTAGCATTTGAACTGACTAACCAGTAGTTACTCACATTAGGCTTTTTTCCCTGAGAACTGAGTCCTAAATAATTTGCTTTCTATAAAGAATAACAAAAAAAATGCATTCTGATGCCAATAGCAATAGCATCTTACTGATACTCTGTTTTTTAATAGCTTATTAAAGGAACTACAGCTTTATAATACACTCATGAAGCTACACTGTATAATCAAGTTTTTTTAATCCAGGTAGGCGTCATAGGCAGGTAGATCCAAGAAACCATTTGGGCCAGKTTTTGGGGCTATTAAGAGCTGAAAGATCCTAGGATGTTTTCTCCTAGGTTGCAGAACCTGCTAACTCAGATCCAGCAGTATTCAAAAAGCAGGACGTTGAACTGTCTTACCACAGCATGTATGCRTTTGTCATTGGAACATGACTTTCCCCATTTTTCTCTTTGGCATCCATGGTCTGCAATCATACAAAAGGCAGAACTCTTCTTGTTTTTTCATTTCCTTCCATACAAGATGAATAAAGTTATACCACCCTCCCACTTCGGATGGCTATAAAATAAAATGTTCTAAAATCAAGCATTCTCAAGTTATTTGATTTAAACTCAAGAGGTAAAATAATCTTTCTACATATGCCAGTTGAGTTCATTTTTCACCTCTGTTTACAGACCAGAGATGCTTTGTGTAATTCCTATGATTGTTATGTAAATCTCCAAAATAATTTGCTGTCAAGTACTATCTCATCAATTGTTGATGATGTTTATATCAAGTTAACAGCACACATATTGGATTCCTGCAGCTTCCTTCTCCAGTTAATAGCTTTGTGAACCTAAAACKGGAAGTCATGGGTCCTATGTCCAASCATTTAAGTAGCTACAAAAGAGTTCATCCTTGGCTTGCTCTGTGCATTACCATGACAGCAGATCTCACTGCAGTGTGACATGCGTTAGCCCAAAGAAGAACTCCAGGCAAAACCTGATTATCTGTACCCATTACAAAACATTGCTGCAATGGAGTCAGAAATCAGAAGGTTTTTTTTTAAAGGAATGAAAAGGAACAGAAWATAATTTGATGTGTAGTGAATGTATCAAAATTGGTAGAGGCTTGTATGAAAAGCATTGGGCAGAAGTCAGCCAGTAATAGTGYTTCCAAAACAGAACTCAGAAGGAARCTAGATAGAAGAAACACTCTGCATGCTAAAATGTTTAACTAATGATGTGGAAAGCTCCTTCTTCTCCATAATTTCTAAATACTAAAATATCTCAGTTTCATCAGTTGTTTGAAAAGGAAATTCATATTTCAAATGACCATTTGCAGCAGGTTAAGGCTTGGGGTTTGTTCTTCATGGTTGTAACAACAGTTCTCACTGATTTTTTTTTTTTTTATCGAAGTCCACAACTGAGTCACTAAAACAAAATTCAACAATATTAAAGGGCAGAGTCAGTCCTTGTTTAAACAGTTTTGTGTTCTGTCATATCTTATTTTTTATGGMTGGTTAAGATTTTATTCTGGCTCTCTGGAATATATATTTCCAATGTTTGAATGGAGCCCTGTGAATTCCCAAATTAAAGCAGCACTCTTGTTTCATCCAGTCAARTTTCATACATAAAAATATAGCATGAAATAACTAAGTACAAATTTACTCATCTAAATAAATTCATTGCAGGTAATATTGCTAATGAAGTGGGTATCAGGCTTCCTAGACACCTTAGAAAAAGGTTAGCTCTTTCTTTTAAGTATCCCATCAATCTTTATGAATTACGGTTGTGTTCTGTGCAAAAAGACTGATTTTAATTCATACGGTATTCATGAATATACCAAAGGTATACCCAGAGAGATATCTATACAAGGAGACAGCCTTGCGTGTGACCTGTTCTCGTCCCTTCCACGGAGACGATAGTTTTAATGCCTCGTGTGTACATGTATGCTTTCCTTACACTTCACACTGCGCAGAAGGACTGGGCAGCTGCAGGCTGTTGCAACAGTCACCTTTTTAACAAGCTTTAGCTAGATTCACCAAGCCTCATCTTCAGCAGATTGTGGCCATATGGATCTGCAGACACGATTTCCTGTTCAGCCTTCATATCATCATGTACAATRTAGGGTGACGTGACAGATCTAAGCCGTGTGCAGGACTCCATATTCCTCACTGAGATTTCTACCACCTGGTCTGGTCTGGTCTGCTGCAGCAAAATATCTTCAACTTTTTAGACCRAGGATACATTAAGACTTTCTTTGGACATGAATATTTTGGGAAATTGAGAAACTACCTTTAAGCARACATTTTCCAGCAACTTTTCCTCATGTCTTGATTCCTCTCYGATCATATGGTAGTGGTCACTCTACATGAACTTCCAATTTTCTCTAAATATGTCAGTGAAGATGAACACGAAAATACTTTTTTTTTTGCTGTGTATGCATATCTACAATAGAAATATTATCAATGTCCATCTGCAGCAGGGTTTATTGTTTCTTGGATTAGGAGTAATTTTTTGGAAATGAGGGTGAAAGTAAGGAAAAGGACAGCAACAACATCGATGTCACCAAAGTTCATGTAAGTAGGCCTAAATAATCTCCAGTGTTTGAGTAGCTAAATACTATCAGAGAAAACAGACTGAGGATTATTTTAAAAGTAGGYCTGTTTATTTTATCTCACAGGAATATATATCATAATTTGAATATATCAGGGAAAAGATAGATAAATTATTGAGAGATGTGTTGTGATCCATTTTTCCTGTCTTTTCATGAGACCTATCAAAACAAGCCTAAAATATTAGGTTTTAGAACAATCTTTCATAACTTCATTAAAGACGCATTTAAATTTTTTTAGGTTAATTCTGCAAAATCTTTATTGAAAGCACAAACTGAATTCTGAAAAGGTTCACATATGCCTAATGTATAACTCACAGACAATTAAATGGAGGCTAAGTATGTACAGGCTAGAAACTTCTGGTTGGCTTATTCTGGGGTGGGTTTTATTGTGATTTCTGTTTTTTGTTTGTTTGTTTGTTTTTGTTTCACAAATTATTGTTTAGGTATAAGGCAAGATAAATACACCCTTATGGTTCCAGACCCAAACAAGTATGAGCTCCTCAACAATATAGATCACTCACTCCCTCACTTTTAGTTTTGCTAGCTCAAAGATTTCTGCTTCTTTTGGGTGCTGCAATCATGCTCTTAGTCATCATCAAAAGCAGCAGCCAGCACTCTGAGTATGAAGCTGCATTCAAAACGCAGGCCTGAGGCTTTTAGGTGCTTTGAAAAATTGGACTATTACATTCTATTTTGTTATCTCAGCTTGATGCACACATGAATGCATCACTAATGCRCCATGAACAAAAGGTAAAATTATRTTACKAYTAGTCATTATTGTAAAGGAAGAGGAGATATTTGGGAATAACTTTTAAACTTTGGGCAGTTTTCAGACTACCATGTCCTACTCATATTTCTATGCCACACAAAATTGAGGTGTCACAAGCAGATCCTGGATGTTCTCTTTGCTCTGTGATGAGTGACATAAGCACACTTAACATCTGAGGTTAACAATCAAACATTCTCTGGCTTAATGCCTAGGTACACTGTTTAAATGGATACCCTCCTATGACATTATAACACATGTTCTTTCTCATAGTGCTATATAACTGTTATTCTAAACCATATTTAATAATAAGCAATCATGATAATAATCCAATTATTCATTAAGAGTAGTGTTCTTAGCATAATAATAATAATTTTACAGTTCAGTACCAAGTCTACTAGCAGACGGACATAAAAGATCAGAAAAATAGAATAAGAACTTTTCAGCAGAATAGATCACTGACCTCTCTGCTATCTCTCAGCAGCAAAAAGAAATATAAAGTAAAATTTACTTTGATTAAGTAAAATTTACTTTAGTTTAGGAAAGAAAAATGTTGTTTGACTTCGTAAAATAAGATTATGCCAAGAAGTTAAGCTGTCCGGGACTATCCTGGGAAACAATTTTGCTGAGCTTACACTTTGTAAGATCTACCCCCTAGAAAAGTAGTTTGTTTGTTTTTTTTTTTTTTTTTTGTTTTTTTTTTTTTTTTTTTTTTTTTTTTTTTTTTTCCCCAAGTGAATTATTTGGCCTCCAAACATGTTATCTAGTCAAAAAAATATATCGAAAGAGATCAGACCCCATCTGCACACATGATGTGTAAGTCCACACAAATCTATAATATGATGTTGTTTTACAATTTATGTTGAAACTTTTGCTGCTTTTTATTTCTCTTTAAAATTACAAGATTCTGCAGTACTCTTAAAGTAATTACTATAGTAAAAATAAGTTCCCTTAAGCTACTCTAATTAAAACTGTGTCAATGTTTACYGGATGCTTACACTGTGCTAAGGCAATATGCTACAGAAGTGGTAAACCATTCAATAGAAGCCAAGGATTTGAATTGGAGAAACTTTGTTAAAATTTTCAAGCACCACACACCCCTGAAACAAATCCCTAAACGGTTGATACAATGACAAAGGCTAGTTAGATATCTGTATCCGCATCAGAGAAAGAAGGAGAGGGCGAATGAAGCAAAATGGAGAACACCTCTGGAAGACCAAATAAATTGGAAGCACGTGGCTTGGCATTCTTGGTATGCAAAGTAAAAAGTCAGCCAAGGTCCAGAGCCAACTGAGAAGCAAACATGCATTCTGCATAGTGTTACAAGGGAATTTTGGCAAGCCAAACATATAGAGAGGAATGTTTGTTTATAGCCAAAACAACCATAACCTTCTATAGATGTCTATAAAAGAGCTGCTTGTATGAGCCATCACTGCTAGAATACAGCTTGCCTTACTTGGAAAAATATTTAAGAGGCGTTTCCCCCAGGGTTAAGAAATTTAATACCTTCTCTGAAGATGGAACTTAAGATCTAGGTCTGGGAAAGCTGTGTCTGTTATCAACCAGGCTAACACTCTCCTCAAGGTGCAGGTCTAAGAAGAGAATTTCCAGCCCATGTCTGAATGGCCTGGGAGGTCAGCCAGTGCTCCAGATGCAAACATGGCTAGAACAGGACGTTTTATGAACCCTCATATTAACTACCATAACTTCCTTCATTTCTCTCTACAACCCTGAGGCTATGAAACAATAGCTTAGAAAAACACCAAGCTATTTATATCAATACTTGCTCACTATGAATCTGGTAAATTATGTTGAAGGGATTTATCTTTATAAGTACACACATTTCCACAAAGAAAAGAAAAAAAA
>NW_026623286.1:2485282-2535743 GCF_030028575.1 Malurus melanocephalus
AAAAAAAAAAAAAAAAAAAAAAAAAAAAAAAAAAAGAAAAGAAGAAGAAGAGGATTGAAAAGAAAAAATAACTGGGAAAAGAAATTGAAAAGGAAAGGAAATTACTACATGTTACTATAACTGGGACAGATTGTATCAGAGGATTATTAGAATTTGGAGGAAAACATTATTATTTTCTAAATTGAATTGGATTATTTATTACAGTTCTAAGAAATATTGAACACAAGAAAGATTCCAAGCAAATATTAGATTAGACTGGGAAATAATATAAATGAAAGAAGTGGCTCTGAGATAAAGCTCTATACAAACATTACACATATTAAATTCTCCTTCATGTAGCTCTGATCTGATAAGGATAGCTTTACGTTTTCTAAATACCTAGTCCTGTAGTTCTAGTCACTACTCATGTAGAAAAACTATTAGCCACTTTCTGATTGCAGGAAATCCCAAGTTCAGTAGATGTAGTATAGAAAAGGGATATTTTTCAGTCCTAATCAGTGTCATCTCACACTTCATTCATACTTCACAGGCCTTCTGTGTGAACAGCTTCTCTATATTCAGTAGATGAGAAAATGGCATGCAATGGTATCTCCTTTCTAACATTATTCATTTTCCCAGTATAGACATCACTTTTCCAAAGCTGGGAAATTAAAAATGTGGGAATGCTGAGTTTCATTGTCCGCTGTTGAGGCCAAATAGTATTTCTTTAGACCTTTCCTTTCTTTAATACTTTCCTAACAAGAACTCAGAAGAAATTGATAATAAATGTTAGAACTGCACACTCATGTTGATCATTAAATGCATGTCTGCAGATGAAAAGTCATAGTCATATGTGGATGTGATTTCAAAGACATAAAATCTATAGTTTGCACCCAGCTTCCAGCTTTTGTTGAAAAACCAGTATTTGGTTCAAGAGCCCTCCAGGGTTCTCCTACTTAGGATTGCTGGACACATGCCATCCATATTAGGAATCCAGGAATTCAAAGTTTGAATAAATCCTCTGAATTGATGGTAGTAATTATTAGGTGAATACTTTCTTTTTCTGGATTTTGCATCACATAACAACTCATTAGTCAAGCAATTTACAAGCATTTGAAGTTTGTAAATACTGTCCTACACATATGATGAGTGCATTTTTACTCATATACTGCATTTGCAATTTTTTTATCACTCTCACACCACAGAAGTGTTTTGCCATTCACCAGAGGCCTTTGAATCAACAATTAGGTTACAATTATTGTAACCAGAGGGAACATGTTGACAAGAATAACACCAAGTGCCAGTTAAAAATAAAGAGTCCGTGTTACTTCTGGCTACATTTTGGGACAGCAGCCCTGAAATGCGAACTGATGGCAAAATTAAAAAGCAGCAAAGCCAGAACTGTACATGATGAAACCAGACAGAGCTGCATTCAGTATTTTCTCTTCTTTTCAAATTCTACCCCACTCCCTCTTTATCATGCTTATAGAAGAGAACTGGCCACTACAGAGCAAGAGAGGGAATTTCATTTTGATCACAGCCAAAGTACTTCATGAAAGTCTTGATGTCAAGAGCTTCATGACTTGAGTGTGGTAGTGTTGTGGGTTTCTTTTGCGTTTTGCTTTGTAGAAATACAGGAAGTCTTTAAATCCCACATTGGAACTATTCCCAGGGTTTTTGACAGAGAAAACAAACAAACAAACAAACAAACAAACAAAAATTTTGGTTTTCAAGTGCATTTGCCTCAAATTAAAATGCTAATTATAAATGTCAATTATAAAATCTAGCTTCTTTAACTCATAATCTTTGTATAAAGCTTCAGATCAGTGGATAGATGAAGCCAACTCCTTTCTCCCTGGGAAGGGCCACTGAACTACAAAGAACAGGGCAGAGTAGCTTCCTCAGCCAGGGCAGAGTAGTGGCAAGGGCTGTGCTCGAGGAGGACAGCTCTCRGTAATCCACAATCCCTGAGACCCAACGGTGATGGAGCAGGCACAGTGTCACTGCACAAGCCCTTCAAACACCACCACTAATTACCAAAAAGATAAGGTGTGATGAGCCCTGCAGGTGTGCTCCATCAGCACTGACAGCTCTCTCTGCTTTGGAAACCACCTCTGTCCTCATCAGCACTGTCAGAATCTGAGCACCTCATTAACATCTGTGAGTTAATTTAATCTCTGAGCTAAAAAAAAACACCTTCCCCACTGCTCAGATAAGACTGCTGCTACTCAGGGCATAAGCAAGGATCAATTTCATACACACAACCAATGTTTTAGCTTAGGCAGACTCTAAATTTCAGAAGAAAAATGTGTCTACTAAACAAGCTGAGTACCTCCTGGAACCTTTGTCCTTACTGACCTCCCCTGGGGGACACGTCTTGGTATGCTTGTAAGGCTAGAAAGAACCCTCAGGAATTGTCCATGTGCTACAGTTTGACTGTACACTTTGGTCCATCCTGGTTATAATTTTAATGGTCACTACTTCTCAGAGAGTAAAAAAGTTGATTATGTGACATCCATAAAGCTGGAGTTACAGGCATTTTATCTGAGGAACCCTGTGGCAGTTCATGTGTGAATGAATAAAGGTTAGAAAGTTGGACTAAAGGGTGGACAATTATGACAGAAGAAGTATTTATAAGCTGCATTTTTATTACTATTTACAAATATGTGATATTTATTTGTATTTTCCTTTTAAAATGAGAAAGGCTTATTTCATCTGTCTGCAATATCTACCTGCCAATTYAATAAAATTTAAATTGCTTCATGCTTCATCCTCACAGTTTTACCTTTTCCCTGTATGTACCATATTGTCCTTTATTGACACATCTGAAACATAGATRGAAAGTGAAATTTCTAAGAACTTAAATGACTTAAATGACATAGAAATCCCAGAAGCTTTTAGGTCCTGTGTACTTCTGAAAATTGTATTAAATCTCTGTGGCACATACATAAATCTTACTCCATTTTAAATATTTTYGATGTTGTAATTACAAATTGTAACTATTTTTGGAAATGTGGTTACTGCAGGCATATACAAAATATTGTCTCCCTAGCAACCTACAGCTGTTCAGCACCAATACGGATCTCGTGCATTGAGAAAAAAATCTTTTATCACATTATCACATTTTAAAGTGTTGAATATTAGACAAGAGTTTCTCATTGATCATGAGCCTCAACTTTCRAAGCTKACCTTTATTTTATCTAAAAAAAAAMCCAAGAAAAACTGTTTGTTACTGTCTTGTTACTTCTATTATGGTTGTATCACTCAATCATATACCAACTGCTATCTAGAAATGTTATTTCCAGTGGTAAATTCAAAGGCTTCTAACAGGCAAGAATTGACATGAAAGTATTTGCAGAAGATGGGGACAAATTATGGAGAAGATTTTAAAATTCTGAGTAAGGTAYATCTTGTTCCAGAGTGCATGTGGGGCTGGACCATTGCATAGAAAATGCAATATTGAAGAGGCTGCAAGTGTACAAAATAAGTCTAGAAATGGTTAAAAATGAGAAACCTTACTGTTCTTAAAAGTGTGCAGCTTATTAGATTAGAGGGATGGAACATACCTCCTATGAGGAAAAGCTGAAAATGCTGGTGTTGTTAGGTCTGGAGAGGAGAAAGCTCTGAGAAGACTTCTCTGAGTCCTTCTAGTTCTGAAATAGGGCCTATAAACATTTTAGCATGGCCTGTTGCAACAGGACAAGGTGTAATGTCTTTAAACTGAAAGAAGGTAAATTCACGTATAAGGAGGAAACTTTTCATGAAGAGGCCGCAGGCTGCCCAGAGAGGCAGTGGATAGCCCACCCTGGGAACTTTCAGAGGTCTGAACAAGCACTTCTAGTTGAAGGAATCCCCTCCCATGTCAGAAGRATTGGACTAGATGGSCTCAAAAGGTCACTTCCAACTCAAACTGTTCTATGTGCTTCACTACTTAATTACACTTCAGTTTGTTCTTAGGTGATCAGACAGAAAGAGGATGCTTTTCATGCCTTTTTCAAAACATGCAAAAAGGTTAGAGAAAATGCARTTTGCAGACTGTCAAACCTGGACCAAAGCAGCACATTTTGAAACTGTTTCCAAGAATACATTTCTCAGACAAAAGATCTGTTTCATACAGAGCGCTGCGGTTTTAAGAGTGCAACTGATGGGGTACAGTTTATAGCAGAAAATTTATAAGAAAAATCAAGAGAAAATGAGGTACAGAAATAATGCAGCAGAGTAATAACTATTCTCTGCCATTAGGGAGGACTCCACAGCATGAAACATGCTGGCTAGTTCAATCCTCTTGAGTCAAATTTTGCTCAGACRGACACAAAAGCTTCTGCTTCGGTCTAAAGTTGACAATTTCTAGAAAGGCAAAACCACAGACCTTCACARGACCAGAAAAAGGGATGTGGTCAGTACTGTGCTACCAGTAATCTAAGCCTTATGGGAAACTGCACCTTTCTAGTTTATTGTCCATTTCTGCAAAATTCTTGTGCAGCCTTTAGAGGTTACTAAACATCAATTTACTTAGATCAATGGCCTCAGCAAGRGTCAATAAGAATAATGATAATAATATCAATRTAAATGTACACTGATTTATTCAAGMTGAGAATATAGCATGTCACRAAAAGTCAGCATGGTACAGGGTCAGGTATAACTCAGGTTGATGCTTGATTTGAGAACTGGAAAAAATCRGTTCCATAAAATACCAGAAAAATTGAAGTGGTGTACGGTAAACTCTTATTGTTTTCTRCCAGGAAATCTCCTATGTTAATCTTACAGCCATTTCTGATCAAATATTTTAGACAAGAAAGACAAGATCTTTCAGACAAGATCTTATTGAAGTAGGATGTAAAACACACTCTTGATTAGAAAGGTTTTCTTCTATGATTAGCCCTGAGACTACTTTTGAGAGAATTCCCTTTGTGTCACATCTCCATCTTTCTATAACASAGTACTTATGCATTAGAAAAATATGTTTTTGTTTTCCTCTGTCTATACTTATATTTCTATCTATATATTTAAATCATACATATTTATATTTGATATTTTATGCATATTTAGATATTCATATAATTTATTTATCTCTACCTTCTTCTATATGGAGAACTTTTATATTTATTCTGTACTCTGAAGGCTGAAACAATATTACTGCCTGGAAACCGTCAAGTTGACTTTGGTCAACTAAAAAGTCACTAAATARCTAATATTTTATTCTTGGTTCCTTTCCAAAGTATCTTGTGCCTGGAGTGAGCAATTATACGGATTCTTCACCTAGAATCAAAGTCTGACTGCTTTTACAAAAGTGGAATTTTCTGTTAAAAAATAATCAAGCCRTTTAATAAAGTTGTTTTTGGAAGCAAGATAACAACAGCTATATCACAGCCCTCTTTGAAATTATATATGTATATAAAATAACTTTATCATAGTTAGAAAAATAAATGCAGATATTTTTCTATAATAAACTATGATACAGTTTCATGTTGTGMTCTTAAACAATTGAGGGTATAACCAGGCCTTCAACAGGGGCTTGAGGWTGACATGTGTAGCTCCAGGGCTTTGAAGGTCAGGTTCTCCTCAACAAGTTTTCTCCTTCCTTTTCCTAGAACCATGTGACAATTTATTTGTAGACTGATCCCACATTCCCCACTCTCTGCTCTTCCATAAGAAATAAGACACCATATTATCACATGTTGCTCCTTCTTCTGGTTTCTGAATAAATCAGATCAATTAAAATCCAAAATAAAACTACATTCATATGTCCCATAACAGCATCACTGAAGATTAAAACTGTACAGAAGATTAACACATTCTTTGCAAAGCCTGAACATAAACATAGGCTTACATTTAAATGTAAAATATTGTATTCTCTTATCAACTTCCATGCTCCTTGCATGCATAGTATTTGAAATTTCAGTTCCACAATGCACAGAAACTAGAGAGYTTAAATCACAATTTGTATGTGTRTTAATTCAAGAGTAATGATSTGTTTGGCAATAATGTAARGAACAAGAAYATTACATTGTTTGAGARAGGCCAGGGAAGAAGCTTTCTGAARTATGACGGGATAAAATTAAAGGTGTTTAGTAGGGTTTCCCATTTCAGTTCTCTGCTCTGAAGCAGTCTTCAGACTTGATGCAGAAAGGCTGTTTCAACTTATTTTGAGCACCTCTACAATGATAAAAGTTCATGTAAATATGTAAATACATTTACAGTAGTAGATTACAGAAAAAATTATGTTCTGTTCTAACAGGATCCAGAGATCTTTGATAATACTTATGGACCACTAAWACTTAATCATGAAGAAAGAGGGAATAATATGCTCATTTTGCAGCATAATTCTTGTAATCTCTTGGCTGCATGATAATGTACAAAACAGAATTTTCTCACTCCAGCAACWATAATGTAGCAAATAACTACTTGTTTTCTTGTGGTTTAGTTAAATTGACTGTATCCCCCTACAACATAAGGAGTAAGTTTTATTATTAGGTAAAACATCTATAATTTTTTATTGCAGKAAGAGGCAATAGTGTACAATTGAGCGATGAAAATTAAAGGATTTGAGTACTTTTTCAACAGTGTTTTTTTTTATCTGCTTATTAGTACATTTTTCAGAATTTTAGCCACTTAATGCTTTTATCCTGGCAATTTACACTATAAAAACTCATACAGACCATGTCCAGAAAGCTTGGAAATTTCACTGGTGTTCCTCATTTTTTCTCCAGATGAAAATCAAGACATAATGCTGCTGTGAAACATACCAGCCTCTTCAGGTCCTTCTGTCATCAGCGTAGAAACAAACATACTAAATCTCTTCATCACCAAAATGAAGTGAGACCACTGCRTCACAATTCCATTCTACTTATGATTTCCTCAGTGTGTTCACATGAGACCAGAATGCAACTACCACAACAGTTCTAATTCCTAATACTTTCCTATCATCAAAACATCAGAAGATACTATAYTATTTCTTTTAGCTTTTTACTATATGGAAARAAATAATAAAAAWTAATTTTAAAGYCCAGAATTAAGAAGTAAAAGACAAAATAGCCAAAGAAAATACATGTTACATATCTCTCTCTCTCAACACCAAAATTTCAGAATAGGACYATAGTTATGGTCTTGGGGAGGAAGGTGGGTTTAAGAGTTGGATAAGGAAGAAACAATAGAGCATAGTATAGATCTTTTGATTATAACTCAAACTGCTTAGAAGGAAGGAAAGTGTCAGTTTTATCTTAGTACAGCAGAGCAGCTCTTAAAAGAGCAGCTCTGTGATCTCACATGAGAAACAAATCAACATGTTTATGTGCTTAATTTTTTCCCAAACCAGACCTCTTTTCCCTTATATCCCAATGTTGATGCCTCTTTCAGCACATGACTGATTTTTATCACTCTGGAACATTGCCAGAGTTCATCCTTGACCCCATCTATGCTGACGCTACATTAGTTCCTTGATGGTTTTAACAATATTCTTCTTCATACCTGATCTATATTCTCTAAAATTAACCACATATAAAAAGTTGTCTTTCCTGCTCCACCCCCACTCCACTTTTACAAAAACAAAGAAAGAAGCAAAAAGCTAAATAATAAGGAGAGTGGGAGAGTTCTGTGGGTGTGTTTGTTCAATCACCCCTCAACAGAGCTGCAGGATATCTTTGTAAACAACAAACATACCCACAGTTTCCCCTTAATTCATTCTTTTCTTTTCTGTTCAATTATCCAGCCTAGACTGCTTCAGAATTACCAACTTTCCAATTCCATTTTTCTACAAAAAAATRCAGAATTTTAAGGGTCTTTTTAATTTTAAGTTAAGTGAAAACWCCTACATGGTTCTGCTTTTAATGGTTTCCATGACTGATGATGAACAGATGGCAAGATTTGGTTAAGTCTTAGAGAACCAGAATATTGATTAATAATAGAACAAATCTAGCACAGACCTAACACCCAATTTCTATTTRGTTTTCTCCCTCCACTTATTTTAAATCTACTTTCTGAATCTCCCATTAGCTTTCCCCTTTCTGATTTGAAACRATCAATTCTGTTCTGAACATTTTCCTGTCTCGAACTTTTTTTGCTGTGATGTCCTGTGCCAGGGACCAGGAGCTGGACTCAACGAGCATGATGGGTTCCTTCCAATCCAGTCAATTCTGTGATCCTGTGGTCAACAGGAAGCAAAAGGAAAATGGAAAACAAAAAGAAAACCCCACAAAAAGCTACAACAAATCAAACACATAAAGCACCACCAAAAAATCTCCTAAGTTAATAGTTTTCAAAACAACATGGGCACGAACACTTATGCACTCTTGCAAGCACCTCAGAAGGTAGGACTGCTGATCTTCCTGTATGATGCTAACATTATTGATGTTAGCCAACAGACCCCTGAAATAACCCTAGTCCCATATGTGACMATTTCACATGCTGGATATTCACATTTATTTCCCTCTTCAACTTGTGATATCCCCTTCCTACTTAATCTTCCTTTTATGTTGATATTAYCAAGTTTTGTCTGAGATTGAGCCCAAATTTTTTTTTCTAAAAGTTGCTAATATTAAAGGGCAACAAATAGGAACAGATTTCAATACTTTGGTTCCTTGTACACCACACATATTTCTGATCTTTCACAGTCACAGTGTACTAACTGTAATTCCTGATTTGTACGGTTTGTGTTCTTTTAGGAAGCAGAACAGAGTGAGGGGAGTAAGAGAGAAGATTGGAGATGTGCCAACTGCCTTTGGAAACTTTGATGCAAACCAAACACTTAGGAGAACTGCACCCATTTAAGTTATCTGTGAGACTTCAGGAGGTTCTGTCCTCCTTCSCACATGTGCAAAGAATTCCTATAGTTTATACCAGGAAGCACAAAGTGAATTCATAAATAAATAAATGGTAGAACGGCAAATATTTGAGGATTTTTTTTCCATATATATATATATTTCAAATTTAAATATTAGCTAATTGCAAAAACATTTTAATAGTGGATATGTGTGGCCAAATATGGCTATAAATCTAAGTGAGATGAAATCTGGAATGTATGCTTCCAGMTGTTTCCCAGTACTGGTGGTAGGTTGGTTACTCAACCCTGCAATTAACTGTACAAATCCACATCAAAATGTTTGGAGACTGAAATAATTACCTGAACATGACTCAGAGAAATTAGTACAAGTATTATCKCTCTAAAATTTAGTACAGATGCCAGAAAATAAGGGAGTAAATTAAGAAAACATCAGAACAAAAGGAATAAAAGGAAGTATGTGGGAAGAAAGAGGAAGTTATTTAATGTTGTTATTACTTTCTTCTTCATAATTGCTCTTCCTGCTCTTGGTAATCTCCAAAATATTGGTCTGAAACAAGTTTTATAAACAGACCTGAAAATAGAGCAGTTTTCAGCATACCAACTATTCAAGAAAGGATTACATGGTGCTTCCAATTTTCCAGCTATTTGGGGAAAAATAAAACATTTGTAAGAGTGATTATAATTTAATTAAAAAAAAAACAAAAAACAAAAAAACCCAACTAAAGGAACCCAAACCCATGGTCTCATAACCTCTATTTCCTCTTTATAGAGGCTTCACCACTTTCCTGGATATAAATTGCAGAACTTAGCCCATATTGAATGCAATACACCTGTTCCAATCTTTCTAGATTTATATGTAAAAGATTTAAAATGTGGGTGTCAAGACATTAAAATCAGAACTATACCCACAATCAACTGAAGTTGGCTTTGTTACTGAATTTAATTCAGATTATGATGCCAACACAAAAATCTGATATCTGGACTAGTGCTTCCTATTATGCAATGAAATTTTACTCAAGCTGGAATATTTCCAACTAGAATCCAACTTGCTGTAACCTGACTTGCATTCATATCTAATTCATAATATAGAATGAATGCAATTATCTAGKAACCCCCCAACTTGGCTTCCTTTTCCAATTTTTTCCAACTTCTTTCTGAGAAAGATGAAAACGAGTGATAACTCAACCTAAAAGCATTGGTGACACGAGGACATTTTGATATGCTGGATCAGATTACTGGAAAAGTGCCTTAGAAAGGTCTGGATAATTTAAACAAAATTTTACTGCCATTTCAACTTTCTGTAAAATAATTTCAGGTAAGTAATGATCAAGGTACTTCTATCAGAGCATTTAAAGAGTCATTAGGTGTCTGTGCAGAGGTGTTCCCCTCACCATGTGACCAGGAACTTCACAGATTAATTTCTTAACTTGAGCAGACTTCCCAGAGACATTAATATTCGTCTTCATAGACTAAATCTGAGTTTTTCAGTTCTATTTACCARACTGATATTCAAAAACACTGTAAAGAACTCTGGGCATGTGTCCTCTTTGATGTTGCTTGTACTATTACATCTTTTTCTTCCCTCATAATACAATTATTATCATTAAACAAAAAGCATATGTATTACAGACACTGCTTTTATCATATGTAAAAGTGACTCTACATCAGGAATTATTTTATATATTACCTTTATATCAGACTTGGTTTGGGGGTAAGGGGCTCCAAACAAAACAAGCTAGGCTGAGCAATATGTATTTATTAGTGTGAATTTATCTACAGTTATGATCAAATCTTCACTRCATATTGTTTTCATTTTCTTGCTTTCTCTATTTTCTTGCACATACAAACACAATTTGATTTCCCCCACTCTAGAATTTTACTTATCAGTTTCTTGTCCCCTGTATTTGCACRGAGGGATTGGAACATGACTATCCACAGGTCCATAAAAGAGCCAAATGTTTCTCTTCTCTCATCACATCAAAACTGTTTGAACAAAATGATGGGACCGCTAGTGAGAATTAGTGGCCCAGCAATCATTTTTCTTTCCTTTGATTTGGCCTCTAATCCAGGATTTGGTGGTTCTGTAATCAGCTTGCACCAATGGAGCTGTCTGACAGAAACACATTAAAAAACCCCAAGGGTAGTTTTGTTTTTTCTTAGAAAATCTGGTAGCCCCCATGGTATTTACTTTACAGTAATGTTTTTAAAGAGCATTATTCAGGAGATGACAGGGTAGCTATTTAAGAGAAGAATTACTGAAATATGGAGCACCATGTTGGTACACAAGGTCAGCAAAACACACCAAACATTAAACAGAATTACTGACAGGAAGAGAGCTGCTTGTTTGGAGGTTTGTTTGTTTCTTTCTTTTCTTCCTTAATGAAAAAAAGATTTCATAAGGAGTAACAGAAACAATGAGGTCACTTTAAAAAATAAAAGTGTGATGATCTGTCTCKCACTGCTTGGGAAAGGTATCGTTTCAGAATTTATGTTGCAGAGAAAAATCCATGCAATAACCCAAACCATCATCATTAATTAAACCCCAAAACTCAAATTTTAGGAAGACAGCTTTATCAAGCCAGGACTTATAGGCTCTTTTCCATTTGATCCTTGCAATGATTTTCTTATATGTGTTTTTATTTTCTTTTTGTCTCTTTAGATGATAACTCTGTTTTCCGAACAAAATGTCATAAACTACTTCAGATAATTTCACTATAAGTCTAGGATGAGGGCCAGGTTTCTTTTCTGCTGTGGAAGGCCTTTCACTTCTAGTCAAGCTGCATATCCTACTCTTACAAACTATGCCATCATCCATCCTTCCATATGCAAATGCCTCAAAGGCATCCCACGAACGAAAGTCTGCAACTGAATCCATTGCAAATTCCGTTCCACAAGCTGAAGATCACACACATCAAGACAAGGCTTGAGACAGACATTGTTTCCACCCCAGAGACATGCTTGAACATGAGCAGTTAAATAAAATGTGAAGTATGCAGTATGACTATGGAGTGATTTTCTGATTTTTTTTTTCTAATTCTTGGTCTGTATTTGAAGTAGAGGTACAATTAAAGGCAATTTTATTATAKATGACCAAAAAGTGTTCTCCCAGCTATAAGCAATAATTCTCTCCCCTGAAATCACCTGGCTAATAAGATACAACCCAATAACGTGGCAAAAGAGGAAGTACAACAATTCCCCTTCCTCTCTCTCCCAGAAGCAATTGTTCTTTAGAATTATGTGCAAAACATTTGTTTGACCTGAAGTTCCACCTCCCAACACTATTTCTAAACACGTGGTCTTCATTCCTGGGAAAAGAATGAGAGGAGTTTAATTACCCTTGATGTTCSTCTCTTGTCAGCCCAAATTCAATTCCATGTTTCTAATCTGAGAGTTATGCATAGGCAGAGGTTCCCAAAGAGATCARCTTTGGCACGAGAGTACTGAGACACCACATTACTAAGGTCTGCTCAGAGCAACTGGGTGGATAAACCTATAATGCAATGCTTCCTAGAAAGTGCAAAGATGTTTTCACTCCTCTTCACATTGTCTTAAAAGATCAAGTATGATTCCAACAGTACATTTTACCTAGTATATGAACCACAGAAAAAGAATGTATGATTATCAATCAATGTATAGCTATATAATTCTTTTTAATGGAGAAAACTCTCCTTCAGAGTTTAGCCATGTTCTGCATTATGAACGCTGGGCCATGCTGTTAGCAGAAACTCTTGAAGGGGTTCCAGCACACTTTCCCAGAAATGTTTCTGCCAGTCTGAGTATCAACTTTGTCACTTTTTGACATGGCAGAGAATGTACTTTTCCAAGAAGACAGATATTTTGGCCAATGAAGAGCTGTGAATCGAAGGCCTGGGTCATCAGTCCCTCCACAGAAACTTTTCACAGTCTGATACTGTCAGCTGTGCTAGCCAAGAGCGTTCTCCACACACTCAGGTGGACTGTTGCCAAGCACCCAAAGAGAAAAATATGGTAGGATTTTTCTTCTATCTTCATGCAGCTCTATGAGATTAGAAATCTTGATCTCAGTGCTCAGGTTTGATACAAATCCAGCTGGATATATGAAAAAGGTCTGTTTTAGCTGAACTGTCCATCCACCTTTAATAGACGAAGTCTTATAAATTATCATTACTACAATTAAAAATGTACATTGTACTTGAAATAAATTTAAATCAAAGGTAAAGGTGCAAAAGAGCAACATTATTTTGTGTGGGAATTGGCTGGGACAGAGCACTTTTGAGGCTCATCATGCCTGCAAGGATGGGAAATATAGGATTGCCCCACAGAATTAAACTCTGGAAATGTTTCCATTTTGAACAAAAGAAGGATTGTGAGAATCCTTGGGTGATTCTGCTATTGCTTGACAGCCAACTCTGCAACAGAACTTCAACACTGTAACAGTGAGCATTACTAACCTGAAGGTTTTCCTGTCATCTAACAGAGTCCTGAATTATATTTTCAAGCTCTTTCTGAAGAACACAGCAATTTATTGAGCACAGCAATTTATTGATATCTACCTATAACATTCACAACAGCCTCAATCCTGGCATGGAGCCACCTAATCTAACCAKCTCTGTTGCTCAGACCTGAGTCCTCACTTTTTACATCAGAAGTAAGCTTTTAGCTGTAGGGAAGTAGCTGTCTTTCTTGCCACCCACAGGTGATGAATTCTCTCTGTAATTCCCAACTCTAGAAAAAAAATAACAYGGTGATTCCAAACCACTTTACAGAATAATTTTAAAAAAGTAAAATACAACAACCCAGCTTCAAATTTATYACTTGCTGGTTTCAGGATATGAACCAACAGTGAAGACCTATCAGATAGTATTTCATAGCTTTCGTATCTTTTTTGCTGTAGGACATGCTCTGTTAATAACTCCTCAAATCAGACCTCAGCAATCTGTACCCACCCCCTTGAAATGCTGACAAGCGCAAAGATCATCAGAAACTAAACTGAATGATGTTTTGGGTAGCTTTGACAATTTTCATGTACTTCAGTAGCCAGATATCAGAAGATGAGACAGCTTATCCRTCCCTTATCTGTCTGAGACGTTATCTCTGTCTCTCCTCAATGATAAACTCAATGCTCAAGTTACTCTCCTTCAGTTAAGAGGTGAATTTTAGCCCGTTTGAAATAGAAAAAAATATTACAGAAGTCATAGCTGAGATGCATAATATCTATAAAATGTGGAGGTAGACAGTAGTTTCWTTGTTTTGAAAACTATTATATGAAGTTAAACTAATATTTTAATAGGTTTGATGCAAGTTTTATGTTGTCACATAATTTACTTTAACCAGATTCTGGCCAAGRCAAACTTACACTGGTAGTGTGAATTTCTCTGTCACGCCCTTCAGACTTATTTTAGACATATTAATACATGTGAATAGAAGCAATATTTTGACAGAATTGAYACAGTTGTTTTCCAGTTTTGTGATCTTCCAAATCATCATTTATGAAATGCATATTTAGAGAACAGAAAACTTGTGTGAAGTGTTTCAGAAAACAACCTTGGGTCCTTTATACATACAAACTTCTTCTTTCAGCACATGATTTTTATTTAAAATATTGCTGATTATTCTCAATTTATTTTTTAAAATATAACCTGATATTTTATTGGAGCAATAACTCCAGTCTGAAGCTAAAACAGGGAAACTAGATGAGCTCTGATGAAAATAAGATTCAAAATTAAGAAAACCACTCTGCCAAAAAAGTATATTCTAGCCTCTTGCATTTAATGAACTTTGTCTCAAAGAGCTGCTCTAAGAGAAGGCCATCCACTTGTAAAATAATCCTCATTCAGATGTCTTTGTCCAGTTAGAGATGGGATGCAACTTATTTTATTTGCTCAACACCAGGTATTGAGCAAATTGGGTTAATGCAGCTTTTTCTGAATCTGCTGACAAAAAAAATGGATAGCAACAACACTTCTTGGCCACTTTTGCCATATCAGCTGTGGAGTGTACAATGAGCAGTTGCTGAACGGTATTATTTTCCACCCATCACAGTGCAAAAAGCTCTGATAAATTGCAACAATAAAGGCTTCAAGCATTACAATCAATACTTAATGGAATAATGTAAATCCAGCTTGTGTATGACTTGGGGATTGTGTTCTTTTGCAAAGAGCAAAAGATTAATGCACAGCAGCAGAAGCGCATATTTTTTTCCCTGCAGTCGGAGCTATGAGAGACACAATAATGTGCTAAAGTTGCTTTGCTTGTATAGTGGAGTTATTACCTTTTTTTTTTTTTTTTTTTTTTTTAGCCTAGTTTAAAAGGAGACAGAAAGATATTGTGTCTCCCAGAGCTCTGTAAAAACCAAGTTAATGGTATTCTCAGTCTTTAGACACATTTACACATCCTCCATTTGGCTGGGCAGAAAAAACCTCAGATTTCAGTAACAAAAATTGTACAGATCTGCCTTCAGGCAACAGAAAATGCATGTGATAAGGGAATAGCCATGAAGTGTAAAGGAGTATTTAGGTCTTAACGCTTATTGACTGGAGACTGTAAAGGAGATGTGAAGGATGTGTGAAAAATCCTAAATAGAAGAGCTAGAATAACATATAATATGGATAAGAAAATGTGCCTGAAAGTAATGCAACTGTCTCTGAAGAACTTAGTAAGAGGAGAAGGTGCAATGGAAGAAATGAATGACAAGGATAAAGATAAGAAACACTCTGCATCCAGGGCTTGTTTCAGGAAACATACCGTATTCTGCAATTGAGTCAGCTGGGTACATTACTATCAATAATAACCATATTSAGAATGCACAAATTCAGCTTTTCTCTCTCCTGTCTCCATCAAGTTGTATTTTTAGTTCAGGTGGGGTACATTCAAACTCAAGGGAGAGTGAAAATGTCAGAAACAGAAAACAGAAATCATATTTTTAATATGCACTCGGTGCATCCAAGGGACGTTACTTATTGGAAAACCCATTTGACAAATATGGCATCAGTAAAGCAGATAGTGTTCTCTTGGAAAGTTAAAGAGTAGAGCATAAGCTTAACTGCAGATTTAGTTATAACTTTTTTTTTTTTTTTTTAATGCACATAGGGTTACTGGAAGTCACGTATATTCCAACACGAGGCCTAAAGACTCTTGGAAGGCTTGGGCAAAGTTCCTGGGTTTTGGTTTTCCCTTTTTTCTTCTCCCTTTACTGTTCAAATGATGACAAATCTTTCCACTTATGTGAATAGAAGATGAGGGTAGAGGTTGTTGTGTAAGGCCAAGTTTCCTGCTTCTTCAAGAAACATATCAGAGTAACCCCTTTCTTCCACTTCTAAAGCACATAATGAAAACAATGGATTTTTCCTTTTCTTCTCACTATTACTGCTGGTAACTGAGTAGCAATAAAGTTAGCAGTCATTTAAATCCTAGCCCAAAATTTATCCATGGATTGCTTATAAAAATTTGGGTTTATGCTAATATTGACCTTTATCTGACCTTTAACTTTATAGGAGTTCCCTCCTAGGTGTTTGACCTCAAAATGTCCTTGTGGAGAGCAATCAGGCCTCTTTTAGGCTAAACAAGTCAGAGTATTCCAGTCTTCTAGGAGGCTCTATCTTTATTTCAGAAGACTTTCTACACACTCATTTCCGTGCAAATCATCTTTCTGCAAGAGAAGTAGCTAAAACTCTCACTTCTGTATTCCAGACAATAGGATCTAAACATCTGCACTAAGATTTTAAAGAGTGAAGAAAAAATGGTCAGAACAGTCTGGAAACATCTGTTCATTGCTGATTCATAGTTTCAAGTCTTAACTGTGCATCAAAGAATAAATTAAATTTTGTAACTTTAACCTGACAAGCCCTAGAGTCTAAGTTTGATTTCAGCTGACTGCTACTTCACAGAAATAAGATCTATGAGAAAGATCAATACTTCTATGAAAATTTTAGTTCAGTCCTTGGTAGCACACACACAAAAAAAAAGTAAATACAATGTTAGAAATTACAAAGAACTGGTAAAGAAATGAGGACACTGTTGTGGTTTGACAGTGGCCAAACGCCAGGCACCCTTGACAGCCACTCACTCACTCTCCCCTGCCACAGCTGGGCAGAGGAGGAAAAGAAATTTAATGGAGGGTTCATGAGTCAAGATACGGATTGAGAGAAAACTCTCCAAGGGCAAAACAAGCTCAACTTAGAACTATAAAGTGAATTTATTACCAACAGAGTCAGGGGAGGATAATGAGAAGTAAAATAAGCCCTTAAAGATACCTTTTTTCTCCCCGACCCCTCTCCACTTCCCACTGACAGAGTAGGGGAGCAGGCTGTGGGGGTTTGGTCAGTTTGTCACTGAGATCTTCTTCCTCTGCTCAGGGAGAGGAGTCCTTCCCTGCTGTGCCCTGGGGTCCCTCCCACAGGAGACAGGTCTCGATTAGCGATTCCTGCCGGGTCCATCTCACCAGCAGCATCCTCCCAAAATTGCTGCAATATGAGTCCCCCCATGGGCAGACAGTCGTCCCAAAACTGCTGCACCGTGGGGTCCCTCATCCCCTGAGTGCAGGCCCAAGGCCAGGCTGTTCCATCTCGGGAGCAAGGCCTCTCTCTCCATGGCTCTCCTGCTGGACACAGCCCCCTTCCCGTGTCCTGTGTCCGCCCACTCCGGCGTGGGGACCTCCCTCCTCCACGGGCTGCGGGCGGATCTCTGCACCCTCTGTGGACCCCATGGGCTGCAGGGGGACAGCCTGCTCCACCATGGTCACCCTGGGCTGCAGGGGGACAGCCTGCTCCACCATGGTCATCTGCAGGGGAACAGCCTGCTCCACCATGGTCACCATGGGCTGTGGGTGGATCTCTGCACCCTCTGTGGGCCCCATGGACTGCAGGAGCAGAGCTGTTCCACTGTGGGCATCACCACAGCCTGCAAAGGAAATTCAGTTCCAGAGCCTGGAGCAGTTCCTCCCCCTCCTGAACTTGATGTCTCCATGTTGTTCCTTACATGTTCTCACCTCTTCCTCTTCTCCAGCTAGAAACGTACCTATATTCAGTTTTGAATTTCTTCTTAAATATGCAACCACAGAGACATAACCAACATCTCCAATTGACCCAGGTTTGGCCAGCTGCATGTCCATCATCTTCAGGGATTGGCTCTGCTGGWCTGGTGAAGGCCTCTGGCAGTTTCCCACAGAAKCCACCTCTGTGGCCCCGTGCCACCAAAAATGAGGCCATGGAAAACCAACACAGACACAAAACAYGTCTGCCCCTTGAATACCATTTCCATCTCAAAAAGTGACCAGAATACCTGGAAAATGTTCAAAGGCAGCAAGAAAGCTAATCAAAGACTGAAGCATGGAAGAACAATTAAATAGGCTTATACTCATCAGCCTGAAAAAGATGCAAAGTGGCTGGGGTAAAGTTTTATAAAATCAGGGGTGTCAGAAAGACAGYGGAAATTGAACTGCTGGTAAAGAAACAGGAATAAAATTTCTTTCTGTTTGGAGTGCTGGAGCAAGATTCCATCCTACAGATATACCCTACATACACCAATCTGTGCTGTGTTAGCTTTTTTCCCCTTAGAGAAATGTGTGGCTATGTGTGAAGTGAAATGGGGAACAGCAAAGCAATCCAGAGTCTGTACAGACAAATTTATGCAAAAGCATTCTTCTACCACCAATTCCATACTCAGCCAAGGCATTAGCTGACAATACACACTACTGTGGAGCTTTGCAGAGATGAAGGTAACTCTGCCCACAGACATGTAAAAGAATACATGAAGCATTCTTCAAATGTCTGAATACAACAGTGTAGCTAATATGGTAATTGGAAATAAAAATTAAAATATGTCATGGATATCTGAAGAGAAATTTGAGATATTTGTGGTTGGAGTGAGATCTCTAGGTAGATTTCCAACCTAAAAATGTTGAAGAAAAGATAATTTTCAAGTGTTAACACTGCCATATTTCTCAGCAGAGGAGTTGACACATGTCCTACTTCAGTTGCTGACCTAATTTAACAAAAAGTCATCTCATGGGACAGATTTTCCCATTATGCTCTGAGGACAGAGCATAAGAAAGAGATGAGGAATGAAATCCTGCCATATGCTATAACATATGTACAATAACTCTGAATGCTTGCACTGCAATGAATTAATGTCAACATCAGGCTCTCCAATTTAAGCATACCATGATAAATTGCAAACTGAGTTTTACCCAGAGAACAGACACATTTAAATAAMATAAAACCAGGAGAGTTGTTCAGTACCATCACTCTTAAAGCCTGACAACTCACCTAAGTATTACATTTTAATTTTAAACTCTGTTGTCCGTTACAAATGGCATTATTGTTATAGCATCTAGTGGTACAAACTGCACTAGGTAAAATGCCCCATATCTCTTTGTGTGATTTTTGGACAGGTTAAAGGGCTTAAACGAATTATTATTATTTGTTGCTCATCCCCAAGGCTCCTTCTAGTCTGGAGATATACTGCTTTCTTTCTGTCATAAATAGGAAGTAAATTCTGGTACCATATAAAAGGATTTACAGTTATTCACTATTCAAAGACTTTACAYGTGCTAAAAATATAGTTCACAAACTTCAGCTGACTTCACCAAAATTACAGATATTTTCAATATTAAGTTATAAATTGATATTTGTGGGATTAGGGTCTAAAATCAGTGTGACACAGATCTCTTGGGTTTGTTACTTTAGATCATCTCTATGAAATCATGAAGTCGTAATGCATTTATACCTCTCTGGAAATGAAAAGAAACAGCATCTTATATATGTCATATGGAAAAAAAAAAAAAGATAAAAAAACATTTTTGAAACTGCTCCTTATATCTGAGTTTTTGTAAGGATTTTGAGAACTCTTAGAGTCAATTTTCTTGCTTTGCAACAAAATAAAATAAAATAAAATAAAATAAAATAAAATAAAATAATAAAATAAAACAAAATAAAATAAAATAAAATAAAATAAAATAAAATAAAATAAAATAAAATAAAATAAAATAAAATAAATAAAATAGGAAGCCTGATACAATTTATTTTTTTTTAAAAAAAGAAGACATTGTCAGTTTGATGTGTGAAATGATCAGGGTTTTCAAAAGGTAAACAAAATAGGTAAGAATTCAATGGAAAATAATTCCACAAGGCTGGTTTTATTTCTATAGCCATGACTATGAATATCATGGRAAGTCTACTGTAAGTACTATAAGAAGTCATACTGAAACCACAGTAGGCTAGCATTTAGACAAGATTACATTTTTTGYACCTCTRTAAGAAGGTGTTTCTTAGAGATGGYTTAAAATYAGCTAACTTTCAACATAAAGGAACAGGCTCAAGGCATGTGTACAGTTACAAATTTGGAGAGGAGTGTATGGGATGAAGAGTGATAAGAGGAACAGGAAGCTGATTGCTTCTTTATGACCCATTTTTGATTACTTTTCCTGCCCTGTCTCTTAATTTCATTCCTCAAATACAGAACTAGCATTGTTATACCARCATAAATGTACTTTTACCAATGCTACTTCAGGTAGAAAGCTGCAGAAGTAAGAGCAAAAACTGTCTTTCATTTAAGTTACAGTAGCTCACATTGAATTTCTCTGTGTGTCGTATCTCATAACATAAAATATGTGTTTCTCTGTATTCTTATGCATTTCAGAAACTGGTGACAGTTTTATTTCTTTGTCACTACCAATGTGCGACAAAGATAATTTTGGGCTAAGTTTACAGAGAGATAGGAATACATTTCAAGGCCTGCTACATAACAGCAAATTGACAGGTACTGGCATGTGCTGCAAAACGCAGAAAAGAGCACGGGCTCCAGTGTTGTAATTACCATGACCAGTATAGCTCTATTCTCACGCTGTGCCTCAKTGTCCCTGACTGTAAGCTGTATTTTTGTATTAATATTTACAAAATCTCTAGTTTGGATAAGGTTAGTTAATCCTTTTGCGATGTTATGAAAGTGCTAAGTACACTTAATAAAGGTTCAAGATAGGAAAATGCAGTACATTTGTCCACAAGGGCCTCTCCTTCAGATGGATTTAACATAGTGAAAACTACCCATATGTTACAACATATGGCAGAATTCCAGTACCTCTTCGTATACCTGATTCTTCATTCTCAGTGTAAACAAATGGCTCTTTCACAGGGGGATACTGAATCAAACTGGGCCACAGACTGAATGATTTTGTCTTTTCCTAGAGCAGATTGACAAGGGAAAACTGATAAACCAAAACAGAAAACAAATGATTTTTCATCATAAAGCAAAAAAAAAAAAACCTAAACAAAAACTACAGTTCAAAGTACATTTATGGTATATAGGGCACATACATTTTGAGCCTTTTTAGTATACTTTAAAGATTTGTTTTTTCTGTCCCCCTTCTAACAAATCATAACACTAAGTGACCAGTTTATACAGTTATTTTGACTTTTTTCCTCAAATCCTTTTAGAAACTGAACTTTATGGCACTTACTAGAATGATCGGTTTCAAAATTATTTTAGACTTACCATAAAAAAAGCAGGCAAAACTGAAAGAGACTAATAGCTCTACAGTATCTTTCAACATCAAATGTTTTGAGATTCACTGCAGGAAGCCCTGAAATCCTCTAGTGTCTCTGACAGCAGTAGTTTTCCATAYGAAATCCAAGTGAAAATGGAATGTTTCATGTACACACATGCAAATGGCTCTTTGTGGCCTGCACAAGCACATTTTGCTGCACGGGTGACATACAGGCCAGGTGCCAACGCCAGCCATCTTTTCTCAAGCAGCTTATGTTTCATATCATGAAGAACATAAAAAGCTGCATCTGCAGAGCAAGCCCAGCTTAATGGGTCTGGGGCCTGTGCATCCCAGCATGCTGATACGACCCAGGCTTTTGGACAGAATTTCTGAATCAAGATGAGAAGAAAGTCACAAATATTCCTTCCTAAAGGACCATTTTCTACTATCACATCTACATTTCCATCTATGACTAATATAAAAACTGCTTCTAGGAAAGCTGGAAAGACTTCAGAGGAARTAAAAACCTCTCATACCATCACAAGAAAAAAGAATCCCAGGAGGAGTCGGAGGAAGAAAAAAGTCATAAGGAAAATACAACTACATTCCAAATGTAATACGATGATAAAATAATAGACAATTACACAAAGTGACTGCTCTTGACAGCAGAAGAGTTATATTCCAGGACTTTCTTTTTGTCCTGATATAAATGAATTTTGCTTTAATTTAGCCAGGTAAGAGGGATAAGTGCTTCATCTACTGGGTGACCCGTGTGTGAGTTTTAAGAGCACATGAGATGCATGCAGGCTAGAAGGTAGATAAAGTATATTTTTGTGCTCCACTTTGCAGAGAGATATCTGGAAGCCAGACACACTGCYTTAGACTTTGAAAAATGTACTAAAAGCAGTTTGTCTTTTTCCCTGTTTGGAACATGGTGGGGCATACTGTGGGCTTCTTGGCAGGGAGCATCTTTTACTGTTTTGGGGGTTATTTTCCAGTAAGGAAAAATAGACTTCAATGACAGTATTATTATTTTTTTTTTTTAATATCACAAATTGTTTCTTCAAGTAGGAGAGAAATAGCAGTGTCCTGGCTTCAGCTGGTGGAGAGTTAATTTTCATTTCAGCTGGTGCAGGGCTGTGTTTTGGATTTAGCATGAGAATAATGTTGGCAACACTGTAATATTTTAATAGCTGCTCAGTAGTGCCYACCTTAAGGCAAGGACTTTCCAGTTTCCCATTCTCTGCCAGCCAGCAGGTGCACAAGAAGCTGGGAAGGAGCTCAGCCAGGACAGCTGGTCCCAATAGGCCAAAGGGATATTCCATATTGTAGAATATCATGCCCARTATATAAACTGAAGAGAACTGGTCAGGAGGTAGCAATTTCTGCTGGGAGGCAGGCTGGCCATCATTCAGCAAGTGCTGGGCACTACTATTAGGCACGTCTTGGTAACTTCCACTCTCTTATTTTGCTATTATTATTAATATTATTATTATTATTATTTCACTTGGTATAATATTGTAATATTTTACTTTGTATCAGTTACTAAACTGTTCTTGTCTCAAAGCATGAGGTTTTGTTTTTCCCTGATTCTCTTCCCCATCCCACTGGAGAGGGGCTCAAGGGTAATGAGTGAGCAGCTGTATGGTACTTCATTGCTGACTGGGGTTAAAAAATGACAGGGAGGAAAACACAAAGTCTTAAAACCACCATAAGGAGTCTCTCTGTATATCTTTCTGATGTGATAGAAGCAGCAGGAAATATCATCCCAAATTTTGCATTTGACAAACTAGCATCTCTGTCAATAGTCTGAAGGCAGTAAATGCCTGTTTGGAAAAATGCATGATGACTTAAAGGTTCTTTTTACTAAGGAGTTGAAAACTACTTCTGAGAAATCTGATAGTTACCAAAATAAAGCAAGAGTGAGACAATAGTCAGTAGTTTWATTCGACAATTTCAGAAAATAACACAACAATGATGAAGGTTCATTTTGATAATATAATAGTAACTCATCCTTCTTTTTGTGTACCAAGTAAAGGATCTAAGTCCGTAACTAAATAACATTAACTAAATGACATGAACATAGGTGTTTAATCTGAAGAATAGGAAATTATGTGGAAGTATCTTTTGCTCAGATTCAGCAGGTAGTATTGCCAAGTGAGGAATCAACTGAGATTTTTAATGTGTTTCTTCTACATGTAAATTTTAAAAAAGGTCAGGTATGCCTCACAAAACAAAACTGAACAAGTGGGGCGGGTTTGAGTGTGTGTGGAGATTTGGACTGTGGAATGGATGTGCAATGTCACAGAAAGCATTTAAGCACAGGATCAAAGGTAGCTCAGGCTTCAGCAGTTACACATCTCAGTTACACCCTTCTGGACTGTCTGTCACTCACTAAATATTTTTATGACAGATCCACAGAAAATATGTTCTGGAAAGGATTATTAATAATTACTTCAGGCAGGGCCTGCTTCTTCTCCTACTTCATCCCTGTATTCAAGAATCAGAGTTTTCATATATATACTTTTTAACAATAGCTTTTGTATGCATTATGACATTTTAAATTTTTTTATTCCACTTGGAAGTCCTTTGGTGTGTCTGAATAAACCCAAGAGAGACTACTGCTAGCCATTTGGGCTGTCCTTTACTGCTTAGAAAATCCAACCCATCCTCTGTAACTTAGTAGTTTAAATATCTTTTTCTTAAATATCTCTGTTTCATGTATCACCAGACACCTTCTTACCAGTTAAAATGTCAAGACTGAAAACTTCATTAATAATTTCTAAAGTGAGCTGCAAAATACAAACTGCATTTTATTACACTGTGTGCAAGAATCTGTATTTTATTTTCTGCTTTTTATCCCTTCAAATTTTGGATGTGAGTGAAGCTTTTTCCTCTTCCATTGCCAGCTTGTCTGTTTTGATTGTTATTCATTTTATATGTCCAACAAACTTTTGCTGATCTACCCCTATTAGACAAAACCTTGAAAATTTTTATCAATTTGAAAGAGAAAAAAAAATTGTATGAATATATATTGCATATATCCTTGTCTATATATATATATATATAAATATATATATATATATATACTTTTAAAAGAAAGACTATGTCCCTTTTACAATGAATGAGCATTTAATTTTTTAGTTTTAAATTAGCAATTAGCTTCTATGGCTGAGGGCTAGCTTATTCCTTTGACGTTGGCTAGCAAAAATCCTTGGAACWCAAATACATGCAATAAGCCAATAATTCTGCCTGCCTTTCTGCTGCTCTTGAGGGTATCTCAGTTCTGGCAAACAGACGGGTAATGGGAATTAGAAGGAGGGGGAAAAAACAGCAATAAAAATATAAATCACAAAAGGAAGGAAATCCATTTGGTCCTTGGCAGCAAAGACACCGCTCAGCTAATCCATGCTGAGTGCAATCCAATACTCCTTTATATAATCCTGTTCTTGTGGAAGAAAATTAAAGTTTAATGCAATAAAGGCTGACACAAATCACTTTTGTTGCCCAGAAGCAGATTAAAGAACAGTTAAAATCATACAAATCTAATTTATTTTCTGTTGTTGTTGTTGCTTTATTTTATCCAGTGACATATTTATTCTTTAATTCACAGCATCAGTTTTTGATTATTAAGCATATATTCCCAATGTAAGAAAGATTATGTGATGCAAAGGAAGGAAAAGAAAATAGTGACAGCTAAAGAATGASTAGTTTTTAAAAGGTACACGTTAAGGTCCTTTCAAAAATCCATAAATTTTTCATAAACTCATCTGGGCCCTTGCCTTTAATCAATCTGCATCCAGGGGACTTTAAAATAAGCATAAAGGAAGTAGAGAGCTATCATTCACAACTGCAGCTGCACAGGTCACTCCCATTAACTACCATTCTTGTACAAACGYGTTTGTTTTTTTGCAACACATCAGAAATCTGTCAACAATGGAACAAACTGAGAATTACTGCGAGAGACAACGATGTAAGAGAATGGTGACCCTGATCGTCCATTTCATTCCTTCAGCCATCAGCTTCAACCAGCCCTTCATCAGCAAATTGGACTGAAAAAAGCCCCAGCAAAGCAAAACAAGGTGAAAACAGACCCTGGGCATATTATGCTCCATACAATACATTCTTTCATGACAGAAAAGGTTACAATTTATCTGCAATATTGATCAGACTTATGACTGTGTTGAAATAGGATCAGGTTTTTCATTTTCTTTSCCTTTGTCCCCAGCTCCAACATAACCACTCTCACGAATTCCTTTGGGAAATTTTCCTTCCTACACTTCATATTGGTGAAACAACACAACCACAGACGTATTAGGAGAGAATGCAGGAGACCATGTACAGTTATCATTTTTCCCAATAGAGCTATCAGAATATTACCCGAGGCACTAGAGAAGTTTGTGAAATACAATATGGAAGTGGAAAGGTTGCATAATTTCTCCAGTATTTCTCTTCTTCACGAGCRTTTGTGCAGCAATATCTCTGCAGGTGTATTCCTAGAGCAAGAAGGGACTACTTCTGAATAGAACTGAGGTTAAAAACATACCTTATAAACATGAAAAGATCTATTTCATTTCCATTGTATTATACTGTYCTCTCTCAGACTGTAGGTAAGGAAAGACCAATATCTTGTGCCAGTTCAAAGCCTCATTAYGGTAAGATTTAAGGGATTCTTCAGAWTMTGTCCATGAGCAAGCTATTCACCCYGGAAATGCCACTTTGCCAGGAAGAAGAGAAGGGAAACAGATCACAAAAACCTACAAAATCTGATATCCTAGGAATACTCTGTGGGAAGAAATTAAAACTAGTAGGGTTTTATTATGTTTAGTTACTCCCACCTAACTCATTGATAAGAGCTATTTTGTACCATCTTGACATCTATTCTTACCCRTGGTAAAGGTTTAGCTGACAGTCAGTTGCACCAGTGAGGCCTATTRAAAAGGCAACTTAGGAACCATTTCCTTTCTGAATTTCAACATGCATACCTACTTAAAACTGGGGTTTTCTCGGGCTGCTTTATTCAAACTTTTTTTTTTTTTTAGTTCTGTTTTAAAAGGACACAGCTTGAAATTGTGTACATTTCATGTGTTTTTTTAAAAAAATTTAAAGCACTGATTTTCAGCATGGGAGGATATGGCAAGATTTGTATACATTTAGGAGGACACAGTTCTAACAACCAATTTTGAGTTGGAGACAGTGCAGTTTAAAAGACCAGAATTGTTCTAGTACAGAAAATACAAGAGTCTTATTTTCTCTCTTCTTTTATGTATATGTGAAGAATGCCACAACAGCATATTTTATTACCGTGTTATATTGTGATCTWCTCTAATTATATGGGGTCAGTCAGCAGTGACAAAACTCAGCCTGTGGCCCCTGGAGTGCCATCGGATCTGTAGGTCAAGCTCTGGTTCGCCAGATCACTTGTATTGGTTTCCTGTGCTTGGTGGAAAAGTACTAAAGGCAAAAGTGGRGGATGGGGGATGGGAGGTGGTGTTTGTGTGTGTGTGTGTCTGCATAAATCTGCTTCCTAATCCCTTTGCAGCTGGCCTGCCTCCAACTGCAAATGTTATCCTCACGAAGGCAGCAGTTGAATCCAACAGGTGGGGCAATAAACCATGAGGTTTCTGGCGGGTCTAATTGTAGGGGGAGTGCTGGGATTCTTTTCAGTACAAACTTGGTTTCACTTGATGTCAATATCAAGACCACTGACTTAGGTTTTGCTCCAAGTCCACATGAACTGGGGTGTAAAGTTCCCACCCCAATACACTTTATGACCTTCCAGGTGCCTAAGCCTGTGACCTATATAATTCCCATCTTTGCTGGTTCAGCTGCCGCATGGTGACAACCTGCTAGACTCTGTGTCTGGTCTAACAGTGATTTACTGTGCAGAAGAATTAAAGCATTAGCACGGTATTCCTGTCCACCCAACCTGAAAGGGCTTTTTGATGGTTGTAGGAGAGGCTCCCTGGAGGAAATTGCAATATACRGGGATTTGTTTAGAGCCTATTATTGCCAAGTGCTAAGACTGTTCGTAAATTTACATCTATGACATCTATGCTCCAAATTTTTTTCATTACAGCTCTTCCTTATGATAATTTATCAATAAAAATCTAGTCTGCCTCTGACAAGTAAGACACAGACTTTATTTTACTTACAATTCTTTCCTAATTCTAAACTATAGATGGATAAGTTAGGAAAACAGATCTAACTAAAAGACAAAGTGTACTTTTGAGACTCCAAATTATCATCTTATTTAGATCGAAACTGTTTGGTGGTAACCTTATTTGTTGTGCACCCATACCAAATTAAGAAAAAAAACAAGGTGTCCCTGACTTTCTTTTAAAAGTATTATTAYTRTTATTATTATTGTTGTTGTTGTTTTAGTTGTTGTCGTTATTATTATCTATAATAATAATTATTTATTCTATAAAATAGAATTTTTATAAAAGTAATTCTAACAAATAATCATGTACTGAGGCTTAGCTTCTTTGAAAACAATCACCCTTCATTATAAGATATGATCATTATTATTGCTTTAATATGACTATCAAAATGTATTTGCATGTAAGGTAGTGTAAGACAAAGCTGGTATGCTCTAGCTGTAGRCAGCTTTTTCTGAACACTGCAAATATAAAAATAATGAATTTGGGTAAATAAGGGAGTGAAAAAGGGGTTAAAGCACAGATTCAGAGGAAAAAAACTAGCATGCARATATTTCAGCACAAATTTCTAGTAACTTACATTAGATGAAATATTTTTCTCTTCTGGAGAGAAGAGCATTTTATTTTTCTCTTCTCTAATTGGATGTGAACAGCAGTAATTTCCGTGTATGTTATGGAGTATACCTTCTTTTCTTTTGTTGCAATAAACATTCAGGGTTTTTTTTTTTTTCTGGAATTTTACTTGGAATGCCTATCTCAATATCTGCAAGATTTTAAAACAAAAATATATATTTGTGTTTGCTACTGAAGCTAGAAACCAGTTTTTAATTAYAAAATTAGTTAAATTTCTTTCAATTTACTGTAGCTTGTAAGACTGTATACAAAAGCATCCATTTAAGTAAATAATTTATGTCCACCTGACAAATTTAATGTTCTTTTTCCCTTTGTTTCAGTTACTTCTGTCTCAAAATTTGTTGTCCTGCCAAGATATTACAGTGTGTTCCTCTGGAACAGATTAAAAATTTTCTTATCAAAAAAAAAGCCTATGTTCAGCTAAATTTAACTATCATTTGCATTGATGTCAATGGCTAAGTTTTTTGTGGAATTTATGAAAAATAAATTTAAAATCATAACCATAAAGTGAAAATGCTCTCAATACTGYCAATCTTTCCCTTTGATAAGGGAAAATCCTTACAAAATCAGAATCAGCAGAAAACTAACAGAATATTTGCCATGAACCTTAATAAATCGGTGGAACTGCTYACTAAATGGCAGACTACCTGCACAAGCCTCATCTGCTTTCAGCTTTAAAATAGACATAAATATCTGTCTGTGCTGTATTTTACTGCAAACTCACGTTGACTTCAGGGATATCAGTGTTGTCTAACAGAAGTTGGTGAAGGAAAACTCTGGAAATTCTGTATCAAACAAACCACAGTCTTCTCCAGTTTGTAGGCAGCCTGGCACATGATTATAAATGACATGAAAGTTTTCAGGTGTGAGAGCCAAAAAGTATCTGCTACTCCAGACTTTATCCTCTTGAATCCTCTTCCTCCCYTTTTTCCAAATCTCAAACACAGAAGCCTAACCAAGTCCCTGGCTTCCAGCTGACAAATATAAAATGAATTTGCATGTTGTTATTTGAGACTTCTGCAGGACAATGATAAGCTGAAAATGCAGGGATTTCACAAATATAGCAAATATTTTTTAAAGCTCAACAATAACTGGTAATGTAACAACATTAGTTGATTTCAACTTGTATATTTTATAAATAACAGAGCACACACTCGTGGAAGGCCACTAAGAATATGTGGACAGAGTACTTATGGGATGCGAGACTCACATCTGAGTGACTTTGACTGCCTCATTTCCTTATGTCTCTGATCTCCTCCTACACCAGGARCCCTGAGGAGCTCATCACACATAGGTCAGAGTCACCTCAAATTCAATGTTCCCTTGGCAGTGAGTGTACAAAGTCATCCATTCATCAGTGTGAAGAGTTCACCAAAACAGAGCTCATGGAATTGTGACCTCCTATCTGCTGAGAATTTTAAAAGAGCTGGCCCTTACACCCTCACGTGCATAATAAACACCAGCAGAAGCCCTGTGTAATACAGCTAAATKTGAAGATTTAACACCAATGACAGCTTAAATTGCCATTCATGCTCTCACTGGACCTTACAGTACCCAGAAAAAAAAATGGCTCTGAACAGTCTCTTCAGTATCAGACATACAGTGGAGAGTGGAGTTGCTGGAGACTACAGGAATATGGCAGAACCTGCTGTTTAGGCCTGCTCAAGTAAATTTCAAAATTGGCTGTTCCTCAAAGGCAGTTTTATKGACTAATCACATGCCAAAAATGTATTTTAATTTAGAGGTAAAATATTAACTGGTAAGGAACATGGGGGAGAATGCAGAGAAAGAACATTGTTTTATATTTGTTGCACCACGTTTTCTACCCTATTTATGCAGCGTTCTTGTTTTACAACACGAACATATAGTATATGTTCAACCAATCCTGTTCAGTAAATTTTTTGGGGTTTTAAATCTATATTGTGTTTGGAATTGAGCCCCATCTGAGTAGAATAAAGTTGGCACAMTTTTGGCGTAAATCTTAAAACAACAATTATGGCTTTTTAATTAAGGCACGACACAGTATTTTCCTTTTGGCTATTTTAACTATGCCAATAGCACCAGTTCAGGTACACTGTTATAATAATGCAGTAATAATGCTTTCCCGTAGTGAAAAGGCAAAACGAGAGCAAGAGTCTTTTGTATTCTTTGAAATGATGGAGACTTGATTAACTATAATACAAAGCATGAACTCCATCAGTTCCACTGGGTGAGCAAGAGAGGCATTTTTAAGGTACACATTGCCTGTTGTTGCTCTTTCTTCAGATCTTCGCTTTCCCCTGAACCCAGTAGGTTTTCCGGTCTGCTCTTCTGTAAACTTGGGTATTCAGTACCAATGCAGATATACAAAGGTACAACAGTCACAGTCTCCATCAGTCACCCTGTATTCCTTACTCACAACCATAAACTAAAGAAGACCCTGAAAGTTTAAGCATTAACAGAAAGTCTTCATCTTCTTAACTACAGTGWCACCAGCAAGTTCTTAGATGGGTGACACTAGCCTGAGCAACACAACATACTTTGTGGGTGTAAAATATTCCAATTGTAGATCTGCTTCATCAAAGGACAAAAGTTTTAACTGATATTGCTCATATAACTGTACCTTCTGTATTTTTATTGACAGCCCTTCTAGTTATAAATTTCACCCCACTACTCCCCTAATYAGCACAGCCATATATGGACAGTGTTTATGGTGTAGACATAGTCTTYTCTGGTCCAAATTGGAATCTCTTTGCTCTGTTGAGACTGTGAACCTGACTCCAAAACCAGATGAAGCTGATTAGCCAGTTTCCATCAAGACTAAAAATAAACCAAGAGAAAACTATCAGATGTTTAATCCAATATGCTATCAAAATGTGGCTGGTATAATCCCAGTGGTATTGTAGATCTGAACACTATTTTTACAATATGCTTGCAAGTCCTGCTACATTTTTAGTTTTCTTTGCTGGACATTTATCTTGACTCAATGTTGATAAACAGACTCCTGTGCTGTGAAAAAAAAAAAACAAAAAAAAAACAGGGAATAAATAAATAAATTCTTTAAAATCTAGGTTGCTTTAATGTGTATTTCACAGGGAAACAGAATGTAATATGCTGAGTTATGAATACCTGGCCAGAGTCCAACTGGCAATTAACCAAACAGATCTCCAAGGAAGAAATGAGGGGAAAAAATTAAGAAAAAAAAATATTTTAAAAAAGTCAGCAATTTAAAAATAGATGTTATATGAGCTGTCAGGTATAAAAGCCCTGTGAAGTATTTTAAACAAAGAGCTTGATTTAAGCTTTCAGTTGAACTATTTAGGAATCTTTTATCAGGCTCAAAGTTGTCACAATAATAAACATTCTTGCCTATCGGTTTCTGTGTGCAGAATACATGATATTTTGAACAGTCCTTTCAAAGTGAGATTGATAGGTCAGGACATGTCTCCCTTGTTATTACATGAATGGGCCACAAGGCCTTTTCAAAAACCTYGTACTGAAAGTCTGCATAGCAGGGTTTAGTGAACTGAAGTTCACAGAAGGAAGTTACATTAGGCAGTACAAACACATACAATTTAAGCAAAATTTTTCACTAGCCAAAATTGCAGAAAGGATATGATCAGGACATAATTGAACAAAGGAATGCAATACTTTTGACAGCATGGTATGCCAGAAGCAAGAAAACCGTACTTTAATGAACTCAGATTACTTAAGTGAATTATTTTCCAGTGTCAGGTGCACTGCTCTGCCTCTGAATGCAAAACTTCAGGAAATTAATTTTCTACTCTATGAACATAAATATAAGCATATTCTTTGTATCAAAAGCCTTCAGATGTCTTCACCTGTGGAAAGAAAGATGGACCTTATTAGGTGCTGAACAATCTTTCTAATGGCAGAATTTCAGCCAAGAACCTCACTTATAACCTGACATGATAAGGCAGAGGAGCAATAAAATTACAGACAAAACAGCTAGGACAATTTTGTAATAAGCTGCTGCAACCCTAGAGTAACCAAATGAACCCAACAAACAAGGGCGATGACAATATGCTACTGATTCATTACCGCAAGGTTTGCTACGTTTCTAAGAATGTGTCATCCGTGGCATGCTGTTGTTAAATTTAAATTTTCAATAATAATCAAAACTGTAATTATAATCTCTATTCATTTTAGTCCACAAAGTGTTCCACAAAACCATTTTATCCTAAAGAACTAGATAAATATCATTAACCTCTGAGATAGAAACTGTGGTATATAAACAGAAAAATGAAAAATCTGGTGAAGACAGGAGAAAAATCTGCTGCCAGGGCTAGTATAAGAATGTAACCACTTGGCATAAGTTTAACTCTGTGGCTGCTGCTGAAGTCAGTGGAAAAAAAAGATTTTTTTTTTTAAATCCCACCCTGGAGCTCATGTTGCGCAGCCTCATATTCAGACTTCTACAAATTACTTCAAAAATGCAAAAAATATCCAGAGGTTGGTGGGTTTTTTTGTTTGTTTTGTTTTCTTTATTTTGTTGTTTGTTTTTTTTGTTGTTGTTGTTGTTGTTGTTGTTTGGTTTGGTTTTTTTAAAGAAGGAAGGAAAGAAGGAAAAATAAAATGCTAGAGAACACTAAAACACCACAGACTATGTAACATTTCTTCCAAGCTGATGGTATGTAACTGAGCTACTGCTTAATCATCTTGACAGCATGGGACARGGAACATCTATGAATAAGAGCTGTRTAAAGGTAGGTGTCCAGGGTCTCTTTTAAAGTTACTGAATTGACAAAACTTTTATTCTCCTAATTCAGATCTAATAAACATTGCAGAAAAATACACTYAAAATAATCGACAGTGAGGAAGAGAGAATTCAATGAGCAAATACGTTTCTCCTCTTACCTTCTAAGCCTTGTTAAAATTTTGAAGTCATAAAGCCATGAAGAAGGGCAGTTCTGTTTTTCTAGCTATGAAATCTTGACATTAGCTCTTTCAAAGGGAAATTATTTCTGATCATGATATAAGCTTAACCTGCCATCTATTGTGCAATATTGTATGAAGCATGAACTTGGATTTCAGATTCTGTAAATGTTAATACATGTTATAGCAATAATTCCATACTAGCTAATTTTGTAGTTCTCACCCAGAAAAAATACAACAAAAGCTGCTGTGAACAGCACCTAAGTGAAGTCTACAGTATTTGGCAACTTTAACTTTACTTTCTTTTCCCCTCAAAAACCAAGGCAAACAGATTTCATTTCATTTGATGCACGCCATGGGAAAGAACAAGGAAAGAACTGGGAAGAGAAGAAATCGAGTTTAAGGAAAATAATTGTTATACTTCCTCCATAGGCCCACACTGCACAAAATCCACATATCCAGGGAATCAGTTGTGAGGGTGAGGGTGCAGCTCCGGGGAGACCTCAGGACATTCAAGTGGTCAGGAGGTTTCATATGAAATTCATTCCTTATCCACCGCATGATGAAACTGGAGTCCCACAGGTTTTTGTTCAATATCACAGTAAGGTACAAGAGCATCAGTGTGCACTTCCCAGAGCACARCCTCACTTCCCTGTGCCTGTTGGGCAGATGTATGAGCTTGAGACTACACTTCATTGCTAAAGTAAAAGTYATGGTATTGGTCTGCCATTGCCACACTAATAATCTTCAGTGTTGAAATAAAATTGAGATCTATCTTTCAAATGAGTTTCAAGGAAGAGGTTTGCTGTACACAAAATACCTAATCAAGAAGAAAATGTGTTTAGTAATTTATAAAATGGTAAGTTTCACTGTAAGACATATAATACCAGTGATTTATTAAGCAATAGTATTCTCATTATTTTAGCGCTATATTTCTACATTGTCAAGCAATCTGTAGAAATTTTTTCTGCTTCAGGCAATCCTTACCCTTGCTGTACAATCATTGTTATGTACATTTTTCTCATTATGATAAGTACTTTGATCTCTCAGAAAATGTTCAGCATGTTATCAACTGTAACATAAAACCTACACAGAGCAACATAAAAATCATAACAGTAGTTCTCAGAGAACCCAAAAATACACAATGGAAAAAATAGGGGGGAGGGGACAAAATGTCTTTTGATTGTCAGTAGAGATTTAAATTCTTTTAAGCACCAGACTATTTTCTCTTTCAGAGGTGTCCCTTGGAGATCTGATTTTTAAGTCATCATAAGCCAGATTCAAGTAAAATAGTTTCCCTGTGATAAAAAAAAAAAAAAAGCACCTTTTACAATTCAGAAGTCTGGTTCTTCCAGAGACCACTAACCACAACCCACATTACTGAGAATATACCTAACCAAGCACAGACATGAATTCATAAAGCCTCTATTTCAGCGCCTCTAATATTACTCTTTCAGAGGTGTCCCTTGGAGATCTGATTTTTAAGTCATCATAAGCCAGATTCAAGTAAAATAGTTTCCCTGTGAAAAAAAAAAAAAAAAAGCACCTTTTACAATTCAGAAGTCTGGTTCTTCCAGAGACCACTAACCACAACCCACATTACTGAGAATATACCTAACCAAGCACAGACATGAATTCATAAAGCCTCTATTTCAGCGCCTCTAATATTACATTCTGCAGGCAGTTATCAATTGGAAGCRCAAAGTTTAGTGTGATTTATTGTTAGCTGTAGGTCAGCCTTTTCCATTAATACAATAGAAGAGGCTCCTCTCATACAGAAGAGGCTCTGAGTGTAGACAAGATGTGGACATGTGAGATCTCTAGGAAACAGCCCAGTACCTCAGCCATTCTTCCATTATTTTGTTCATTCAGTTTCTTTCTGACAGAAGAAAAATGCATTATTCCCCATTGCAATGCGTGAAAATTAGGTTGGCCCAGTTTGAGCAGGAATCTCAGAATTAAAGTAGTTTTCAGAAAAGTAAAACTTGTAACAAGGTGGCAATCAGCTTCAGTGTTGTRAAAAAGAAGCTTTGATTAGGGAAAAGACAAGATTTCTCTGGGCTTTTAGTCTAGCATATCTGTTGTAGACATGTTTGAATTTTCCTTTGGAGGGATATTTCCTTCCTTCCTCTCTTCCAGCTCCCTGAGTCTTCCATCCCTCTTGATGTCTTATCATTTCACTGTCAGAAGGTATATCRGAACCATGTGCTTCACATGAGCTTTTCTATTCAAGGCTCAAGGAGGGCCATAATCACCTGAAAAGAAGCTTAATAAGCACAGGCAAGAAGTAAACGCAGATGGATAAAGAGAAAGTTCATAAAAAAAATGTATCCTAAAAGGGAAGGATAAATAACCTCTCAAAAGAGGGAAGTGCATGAGTCTATAACATTTTGCCAGTTGTGTTTTATACCTGAAGAGACACCGCTGACTCAGACCAGCAGAGACAGAAAATTATCTAAACAGCATAAAAAAAAGAAAGAAAATCACTTTAATCAGAAGTTACAGTGTTCAAGAGAAAATCCTCTAGCTTTATAAGTTGCTGTTTGCAGGGGCACTGCAGTGRATCATTTTTAGTAGTAGTTGCAAGGTCTCAGCCTCTCTCAAAGGCAGTGAGGAAAACAAAGTTCAAATCCAATATACAMCACAAAGTGGCCTTGGCCGAGCAGTTAAAGCCTGAACTGTCACTTCTGAGGTGTTTGAAAAGGCCATTTTGGGTGGGCACCAGCTCTGTAACTGTGTTTGGAAGATCAGCTTAAGGTATTTCTTTAYGCTTTTACTGCCATGCTCATCACAACAGACTTGACCACAAAACACGAGACACATTACTTTCCGTAATGCAGGAAACTGCTGGTGACAAATAAGTTCTGCCTGTTATTCTGGACTTATTTCAGCGCAATATTCAGTATGTTTATCTGAAAGCAAACTACTGCTATTTAATTCTGTTGGGGAAAAATAAAATTTGACTTATGAAAGTGTTTATTCATACTAGTCTGTTATATTCTTAAATGTGATAATTTTCTTACAAAAAGGCTAAGGGTTTCTCAGATTCACTATTTTTATTTTTATATTAGTGAAATTGGACCATACTAGGATCTTATACAATTAAGTAAGGACAGAACAGATTAGTTTCAAGCACAAGCACGAAGCAAAAGAAGATATGTCAACATTTGCAGAATACTACCCAAGAATCTATCCATCAGTGAGACTGGAAAATGCTCAATATTTAATGGCATTGTAATATATTCTTCTTTTTTCAAACCAGTATCAGTGCAATATCATTCCGTAAATTCAATGCAAATATATTCTCCCATAAAGTGGAGGAGAGASGCATGAAAATAATTTTTAGCAGGGTGACAAAATGGTTTTCCATACAATGCTGCATATATTTACGTAAGGTCTTCCCTCAGTCCAGAATTTGGTCTTCATTACCATAATCCTCTTACTGTACATGATGTTGATGTTATCTGCACTCTCCAGTTTCTAAAAAGATCTGCAGTGGCCCTCTATGATTTCTGGTTTGGGGCTGCTTTGTTTCCTAACCTGTGCTAAAAGTGCTCGTAGTTACTACTATCACAACTTTTGCTAGCAGACATGACAACATCCATCCTTCCAGCAACAGGAAAAGACAATAAAATTTCAAGTAACTAGTATCTGGCTTTAAAATAATGAGTTCATATTGACAACCACTCCCAAATAGCTCACAGGGGAAAGGGATAAATTTTCCTTAATGTTTGGAGAATGCTTTGGAAGCCTTAATAATGTGCATTACAAACAGACACGCACATGACTTGCTATGAAGGATTTTAGTCTTTTCTAGCTGAATTTATTATTAAAAAAWTCAGAGCAGGATAATGAAAAGCAAAATAAACCTTCCTCTCACACCTCCTTCCTTCTCAAGCTCTACCCCTTTCAGCAGCTCAGGCAGATAGGAAATGAGGGTTATGGTAAGTTCATTACACATTGTTCCTGCCACTGCTCAGGAAGAGGAGTCCTTCCCCTGCTCCRGTGTGGGTCCCTCAGAAGGCAGTTCTCCATGAACTTCTCCAAAATGAGTACATCCTACGGACTACAGTTCTCTACAAACTAGTACCCTTCTCTATTAAAAAAGTAATTAAAATAGGAATAGGCGAACCAGAAGCTTTGGGTTTTCATCTGGTACATGGAATTATAGGCTTCCTGAATGAAAAGTGGATATAAAAATAATTTCATAGAATTAAGGTTAATGTAAACAGAGAAAAAAAAACATGCTACATGGAACAAAGAAGAAACTTTCTTCTTATTCCATGGACCAAGGCAACAAACAATTCACAGTGCAAGTTTCTCACCCAGCCTAYACCTCTCCCTTAGGGACACTTCTAATACAGAAATTTGCAGGCAAACATGAAATTACCCTGTCTGTATCCTGGTCAGCTGAAAGTCACAAATTTTATTACCAAATGCAAACTAGAATATCTGCTCCACCAGAGCACTTGCTATGCTCAGACTGAATCTGCACTAACAAGGCTTCTAGTTGGTTTGGAGCACAGACAAAACGAGCTCATGTCTGCCTGAAAATGACCAGGCATAGTGTAACCCATGGTTCAGGAAAGGTGCCTCATCCTGGAGGAATGTTTGTGTCTCTCTGGCACAGCACAGGCAATAAAGGTGGTGGAATGGCACTGAATTGAACAACTTATTTTGAAAATTCAGTAAAGGATCTAAAAGTAACCTGTCAACTCTTGGGAACTAAAAACCATGAACATTTTATTAATCAGGCTTCTTGCCAAGAAACTCTAGACTTGAGGATACATATGTGCTGTGATTGAAAAATAAKGACAAATGGAACTTCAGGAATGTTTACATGAAGGGCAAAAATCACAGGAAATATAATAAATAGACTCTAATATTAGTAAAACAGGAACACTGCCACCTACACACAAACAAGCACGCGATACTTAGTATCCTCTAAATTAATCAGACCTGTCCCCAGATCACCTGCTCACCAGCTRGCAGAAAGGCAGTACAGCCAGCCCTGTGTCACTGCCTCCCAATTCACCTGGCACACTCAAGGAATGTGCTCTAGACAACGTGCCTTGAGCACCACAACCCCTGATCCGTGAGTTTCGGCACTAAATTCCAGTCGAGGGGGCTGACTATTGAGTGGGGTGGCAGGTGGCTCCGAGCCCTCCTGCTTCCACAGCCTACTACTGTGTTAAAGGCTCTTTGATCTGGCCAGCTGATTGCAGCTGTGGCTTTTAAGCCACTGTGTGACACTCGGGAGCAGCMTCTGGGCCAGGAAGAGTTAACTTGTAAAATAGCGCTTTGTGAATTAAACCTGGCACAAGTTCACCATGCTTTCCTTCTCAGGGATTAGATCTTTACTATGCAAATTCCGACTGTAGACAGGCAAATGGATATACTGGAATAAATCACACTTCAGCACTTACATTGCGAAGAACAGCGAGAGAATATAATACACCAAGCAGATTTATATMCTGTTGGGTAATGCTCTGGGATTGCCCTTGCTGAAAAGTCAGACCCAGTTTATGTCAGATGAAGTCAGTAATACAGAAAACTGAAAGATGGAATTGAGTATCAATTTCTTAATTCATGAAGGGGGAAGGTAGCTTTTCTTTAGAAACCTCACGTCCCTCAGAAGGCARTGCAGTATTTTTGCAGCAGGGGAATACCAGGAATCAGATATTTTAGAGATATGTGTTATTTAGCTAAGCAAGCGCTATCAAAATACAACAAAAACAACAGCAACAAATTTCTGACTGACTTGCATGTGAAACAAGGTGGGGTCCCCCTCTGAACCTTGAGTAGAAACATTATTATTACYTCCACAAGAAGCCATTATCACTCTTTCACCAAAAGGAAGGTCACACCATCTTTCACAAAAGATTTGCCTGCTCATAATTGCCGCCTGCAGTGTACAGACAAATGCAATCTTTTAAAATGCTAACTGTGTTATACTTGCACCCGAGGGATCCAATGGTACAAATGTAATGTGGCCTAACCAGTTTGTCTTAGCAAGACCTTACAGTGCTGATTTGAAACAGCTGAACTAAATCAACAGTTACCTTGAGCCAAAGGCCTTTGGAGAGCAATTAGAGTCAAAGCTTGGGTTTTGAACCCAATATGCCCTGTCAGTCTCAATGATTTGTGTTTGTTGTACTCAGCCTCATTTCCTGCATGAAATACGAGGCTGTATAAAGAGGAAAAATTCCCAAGATTAAAAAATATTTGACCTCAGTGCATTTGTGAGCATGAAAGTACACATGTCTAAATGACCATTTTGGTTTGTAGTACAAAGTTCTATTGATGTTGGCAGGCTGAGCTTCCCTGTCTCAAAGCCACATGAATGGTTTCAAGTTTCAGCCAAAAAATGTTTTCCACATGCTTTAGTGTGGGCCAATTTACACAGCAGATTTTGCAGAAACTGTGGCCAAGTGCTTCATAAAGGGCTGCCTTCTTTGGGATCAGGGAAACCACAACAGACACATTGCTAATGCAATCTAATTATCTGCTTGAATATTTTTCCAGATGTATCCAATGTCTAAAAATACTGCAATAAAAAARGTATTATTTGGCTCCTTGGACTGAAACAGTGGCATAAAGAACCTGCTTGTCTACAGGGGAAGTTATAACGAAGTAATTCTGTGACTGCCTTTAAATCATTCAGACAAAACTGAACCGCTTAAAGGTAGAATATTTCTTGCCTCATGTTTGGAATTAGCCTTCCAAAGAAAAACACGAATAAACGGGAGCCCTTTTTTTTGTCAAAAACTGYATCTCTTTCTTACAAGGTAATTTCCATCATTTGGAGATCACAATTTGATATTGGGTAGGCTCGCCTAATATGAAACATCCTTTCACTGAAATGGGATGTAAGATAAWGACCCTGGGCAGTGGTATGTGGAGTCACTTTATGAGTTATTGCTTTTTTTTTTATTTATTTTACTACCAGAGTTCACTGCAGGGGAACAATTAGATGCACAGGTAGGATCACTCAGTACCCTCAATACCCCAGGTCCAGACAAAAAAAAAAAAAAAAAAGAAGAAGATTTTCTCCCTAACAAGTCTTCCTAGATTCCCTGCGTACTGTCACCAGGGAATGTTTCTTTTCTTCCTGCTAGTGCCCAGAAGTCATAATTTGGCATAGGTTATTCAAACAGGAACAGACCATTCAATTGTTTTTTCTGTAGTTCTATAACTTGATCAAGTAACATAAATAAAACATAAATAAAAATAAATAAAAACACAGATGTATTTTTACTGTGCTTAAAAAGAATAGTTTCCATTAGGAATAATATACAGTTTGCATAACCTGCAATTGCAGAAGCACAGACTTATTTAAAATGCATCTACTTCTGTAYTTTACAAATTATTTATAATAAAGGGTTTCATAAAAGAGATTGGCCAGCAAGACTTCTTAATCAGTGCAAGAATATTTTATTTTGCATATAATCAAAGGACATGTTTAATTCTATTTTTTGTTTGTTTTAATATCTAACTTTTCCTCAGTCTAGCACTTATTGGGAAAATAACAAAAATGAAGAAGTAACTTATATTTATCTTCTGATTATTCTCAGCCACAACCACAAAAAACCAAACCCAACCAAACCAAACCAAACCAAACAAACCCAAACAACAAAAAAAAACCTGCAAAACCCCCAAACAGTAGGAACAAAAACCCTGATTTCCTCACAAATCACTGGAATGAATGAGTGCTGGTGCCAAGGTAATTGCCCTAAACAGGCTGGAACTGAAGCTGTGGCTGCGGAATCTCAACACAATGTGAGAAGAATGCTGAAAACCACATGGGAGATAATGACCAAGAAGAATCTGCTTTGGTATTTTTGGCATTTTGCTGTGGTTCTTAAATTATTTGAGTTATTTCCATGCAATGATGTTTGTCAGATGYCATTTACAAGAGGCCATAGTTCTGTGTGTGCCCTTAAATACTTGTACCGGAAGAAGCGTTTGCCAGTCTTATGACTTGGTTTATTGGATAAGGAGCAGCTACAGYGGGATAGGGAGATTAGTCCAAAAACACAGACAGTGAGACACCTTTCTAGTGGTTTAAATCRTTGTCTGTGTGTTTTAAAAGGAAAGTAAACTTCATCATCTTACCTGTGTTCTCTCATCACACTGACTTGCGACAGCTCAGCATGATTACTTTTATTTTCATAAAGCAAATCTAATGACTTTTCAAGTCTGTTCCAAGAATCTGAGAAACAGAATATGGAATCTAGACATTGCGCAAATATTTGCAATACAGTGGCATATCATATAATATTGAAGAAATGCTACTGGTCACGTATAAGCACATTTGAGTGCATCACGCCCATGCAAAGCAATTGTGTTATTGTCAGTCAGTATTCAAAATACTAATGTTTTAAACAGGTAATATGGGTTGCAAAAATCCTCAATCAACAGTGCAGATCAACAGTTAATGATTAGCGAAACAAGTAAAATTTGCAACTCCTAACTAAAATGAGGTTTAAAAAGTTCTCCTATGGATACACTCCCCTAACAGTGTAAAATGTAAAAATACAACAGTATTTTGTAACTAACTCAGACATATTGTATACTCTATCACATTCTGGCAGTTTTTTTCCCCCCACTATGGCTAACCTCCTAAGGTAAACAGACAGTTCCACAAGCAATGCATACATGCCTGTAGACAAGTTATACTTGAGGCCTGAATCACACAGATYCATCTGTCATATGCATGAAATAATGAGAAAGATTCCTGTGCTTCTTTCTCTCTCATGTAAAATAGTATGCTCTTTTAATTGTGTTAACATCTGTATAAAATTTTGGAGGAGCAGCTCCTCCCAATTTGTTTCTGTAACAAGGAGAGACTGCAAGAGACATTTAACAGATTAGAATTCATTGGTAGAAAAAAAAACAGACACAATTTTGTGCTTTTGTGAAAAGACTTAAACATCAACAAAACTTAATTATTAAGCAAGCCTAAATATGTCCCAGTCTTAGTTACAAACACCATGCTATCTTATATGTACCACATTGATGTAAAGCACTTGCTTTCAAAAGATAGTATTTTYAAAAATATGCAGGACTTTACAGTAGACTTGCAAATTTCCAGCGAAATACTAATGTGCTAAAAGCTAAGCTAYGCTAAAAATGCTTTCCTCATAACTAAACTTTGTTAGAGGTCACTGCTCATAGCCACATGCAAAGGATGCTCTTTGCTTAGATGTATTGGATAATTATATATAAAAATTTCTCTTTAGGCCATCTCTGTCAAAATTATGTGGATTTTAAAAATTCAATTATTTAAAATATTTAAATWAAGCTAGACCATACTGATACAGCAAAGAGAAGGAATGACTTCACAGATAGTTCTGCCAGAAGGTCCAGTAGTGAAATTTATGGGAAGTAACCTCCTGTCCTTTCAGCCCTTATCYTTTTTTGTCACATGACCTCATATCTTCTTTTCATGCTTTCATCACTGGGTCTTCTATTCTTAAACCCCACACTTTTTTCAAAGACAATGCAGCTTTGCTGAAGCAAATCATGGGTGTAATTAGGAGCTATCACTGTTTCATGAAGAAAAGAAAAGATAAAGGAGTGAAGGACAACTTGGAGGTCTGGTCAACAACAGCAAGTGGGAGACCAGTCTGCAGAAATAATTGGGCAGCATCTGTATGGAAAGTGCGCAGAACTGAAACCCATATTACCATAAYGTAAACATGACCCTGTTAATATTTATGTTGACGATGATGAAATATCAGATGTATTTGAGTATCCTCAGCTTTTCTCTAATATATTTAGTTGGTATTCCATTCTAGTTTGTTTTTTATTTTCTTTTGTCTGGTTTTTTTTTTTTCAGTGAAGGAAATTGTCTCTCAGCTTCTTGCTATCTGCTATCTTTTCCTCTTTTGGCCTTTTCTTTTACCAACCCCTTTCATTCAGATTCTCCCTGTTGTTTTGCTTTCTCCCACTTCCAGAAGTCATACTCTTACAAAAGGCTGGTGGACTTCTACAGGACAGTAAGGAGCAAAGAATTAAATGCACAGAAGCAAAAGCCATGAGTGAGAGTTCAGAATGCACATTTCTACCCTTACCAGACAAGGAAATTTATTTTCCATGCAACTGATAAAAAGTTRCTATTGCTTTCTTTGCAGAAATCAAGATAGGCTAAATAATTTTTGAGACATTMGTTTTTGTTTTTCTCACTAGATAAATAATATCTGCATAATTCCAGATGTAAGCTCTGGGCTCTTGGTTAATTGCAAATTTTAATGAAAATGAGGAATTCCCATACAGCACAATACCAGGAAGAGCTATGTCACTACCACTGGGTATTAGATACTGCCGTGGGAAACCATTTACCTTTGTTCCTTTTCCCGAGGTGTAACCCACAAACAACACCTAACATACTCAAATACAGGTTTGTTTTTAACATGAAAGAAGAAAAAAAGTTGCTTTGGGAAGTCAGGAAAAATAGAGAATAATTTYAAAGTTGCAAACCAAATTACCTAAACTCAGTGAGATTGTTAATTTTTCACACTAATTTTYCTGAGATTGCAAATGTTCCATCTTTTGCTGCTATTATTGTGAGTGCTGCTGAAAATAGTATTTCAGCACACAACAGTGCTTGCAAATCAATGGAGAAAGCTTAAGAGAAAACATGATATTTAATATTCCCATTCCAGTATTTTGTAGAATTTCCTTTCAGAAAACTGTCAGCCTCATAGTAAAAGAAGATTTGACATGACTCACACAATTCTGGAAAACCTGTCAAGGAGGAAATGAACACTTAAAAGCATAACAAAGAAAAGCAGAAAGCTGTTCAGACTCTTCAAGCTCTTACTGTGTAGCACTTGCTGACACAGGCACTCATTTTACGTCTACACACACTTGCAACAGGTGCTATGGAAGGTTGACCCTTGTCAGGCTAGGGTTTTTCCCCACTGCCTTGTATAAAGAAAGCTAGTGAAATAAAGTAACTTATTATGTTTTGTATTGCAAGTAATTTGTWATAATAATACGTAATGATATTTTGAACTTGCTCACTGTAGTAAGTTACTAAGTTCACAGCAGTTACTTATATCTTAGCAGAGTACATCTGTCATTTCATTCAAGAGCAGGCCTATGGGTAATCATTTAATCAAAACCACTGCTGTGATTGGTACTCATAAAGAAAATTACAAAGCAGCAGCAGCTTCAAAGCCAGGATTACAAAGATTAAATAGGAGCTGCTTTCTGCTAAGTGTTGGGTAAGAATAAATTACAGTGTCCTTAAATTTGAAGAAAGGTAGAGTGGGAGAAYTATTCATTTTGCCTCACCAGCATTTCCTAATTTTCATTTCCTCTCTCCATACTTATAATAAATTACAAAAYTGAAAATTCATGAAAACCTGCTTAGTGATAAAGAGACAGAAATTCTAATGTCATATAAGAAGACACTTTGTCCTAGATCTACAACTTTGAGTAATAGAGGTATTCAATTTTAATGCCAATTTATTTTTTTTTAAATACTAAAAAGACACCCTTCCCATCATTCTTATAGGTAACCATAGGGCCTGTAAAAGTACCTGTTTATGTAGTTTTCTTTTTAAAGATACAGCACTGTACAGAGTACACAGATGTGTACTGGCAACTCCAGATGTAAGGAGACGAGGGTAAGAAACTTGTCAGACTGGAGTTCTGAATTTTAAACTTGCTTACAGGGGAATAAAGAAAATCTGAAAAGAACTGCAAGTAACAGACTGATTTTAAAAGACTGAGAACTTGATCTAATGCCTCATTCATTTTGAGACAGCACACTTTAGTAAAATTAATACAACTATTTACCAAATTAACAGACCTTAYACTGATATTTATATATGTGATTTATAATGTCTCTTGACATCACGTATTGCCAAGAGATCAGAATCACTATACAGTCATGTSACAAGGGGATTTTGCAAATACAGGGCCTGAAAGTTAGGAGTGCAAAGACAGAGACAAGATTAGACAGTGAAGCAACAGAAAAGCATAATTTCTGATGGGTAGGAGCACATGGATGAAAGAGGGTGATGCTGCTGCACTACAAACATATTCTGCCAGCCAACTGCTTTTCATACTTATGTTCCTTCTCCCAAAAGTCTGCTATATCTGGCTACATGTAGCTCCTATTCTAGATCTGGCTGAAACAGCTGTGATTGCAAAGTAAGTGTCACTAATCTTTGTCTTTTATTYTAAAATTAACACAGCTATATAGCAGAACATCTAGGCTGGGTTCAAATATAAGCTCAAATTTTACTTTTTACGATCATTTCTTCCTTGTCATACACCTCATTTTTACCACCTTACTAAAATTGTTTAGAGACAGATTAAGGAAAAAGAAAAAGGAAAAGGATAAGAGGGAAGGCAAAGGAAGGGGAAAAGGAAAAGGAAGGGGAAAAGGAAAAGGAAAAGGAAAAGGAAAAGGAAAAGGAAAAGGAAAAGGAAAAGGAAAAGGAAAAGGAAAAGGAAAAGGAAAGGAAAAGGAAAAGGAAAAGAGGAAGAAAATAAGAAAAAGAAAGAGTGGGGTAAAGACTCAAGATTCATTTCTATTCTATGGTGAAATTTAGGTGTAAATCTGAATCAACAGCAAGATTTTAGTAATGGGGAAGCTGATGGTTGATCATACCATCAGGTAGATTNGAAAAGGAAAAGGAAAAGGAAAAGGAAAAGGAAAAGGAAAAGGAAAAGGAAAAGGAAAAGGAAAAGGAAAAGGAAAAGGAAAAGGAAAAGGAAAAAAGAGGTGGAGATCATTGTCACCACAATGTGGGAAAGTGTTAGAGAGCCTATGGAAGTTTTGGGAACTAGGAAACAGTAAACTAGCAACTTTTCATGTCCCAAAACCTATTTCCATGCTTGAACTTCTAATTGATAGGAAAATATTAAGGAAGAAACAGTGGTGTAGTCTTAACTCTCCCTATTTTATCAGCTACAATTCCTTAATGGTAAAACATTTCCTGTGGCTTAAAATAGTCTTGAATCTTATTTCCCATTTCATAGTGCAGTCAGACTGCTCTATGTGTTTCAGTAAATCCTAATTTACTTACAGTTCATCCTATGTACCCTGTTCTCAGAAACTAATTTCTTGTCTAAATGAAATGTGACTTGCATCACAACAATGAAATATTCATTCAGTGTACTTTACTTCAATACCTGCTAATTTCGGGGTAAGGCTCTAGCTTTAAATTCATGATTACATTTTCTTGTAACATACACATTCAAATGTGACTMGCTCAAGATTAACTAAAGAAACCAGTGAATTTGCCTTTATCCTAAAACCCCATAAGGAGGCTTCAACATCAAAAGAATACCTAAGTTGATTTGATGCTTGTCATCAGCATTTCTCCACAGGATCAAACTAATTTTGAGTGTGTTAAATAATACTGACCTCTAATACTCCTTAATCTTTTTGCTTTTCCTCCTACACATTAAGGAGTTTACATATAAAGTAACATAAAATAGGCTTGTATGTAAGTCTATTTGTATTCCTATTTTTTAAGAGACACGGGGGAAAAGAACTGTCATACAATAAACCACTGGTGACAGGTTTGGGTTTTTTACTATGTYTGTTTTCATCACACAGAAAATAAAGTTGAAAATAATTTGCATCTAAAATCCTAATTTTGAGATGCTTATGAATTTGCAGCTATAAAATCTGYTCAAACGTATCTAATATTTAGGGCATGAGCCATTGCTGCTTTTTTGTTTCCTCACCCCATCATAAAAACAACAATTTAAATGTTAWATTGACATGGTGACCACGTTGCAACACACTTATCAATATTAAGTAACCAGTCAAGCACAGCAGCAGGTGTTCTTTCTATATACATTACTTGTGTACTTAACATATTTTGTAATATGTYAAATATACAATGATATGCCAGGGTACTATTTACATATCAACTTGATTAACCTTTAATAGCTGCAGTATTCTACATTTCACTTCCTTATAAGATCATTTCTGGACTAGATGGTAGGGGAAGACTTTAAATCTTCAGGCATGTGAAATATTTGTCCTGCTTGTAAATATCTGGAAATGGGTCCTCTAACAACAGTGCCTGAAGAASTGTAAAAAGATTCCCTTGCACTCTCCACCATTACAGCAGCAAACTCCTCAAGGCAGCTCTGACCAATAAAAGCCTCTTAGCTCCCAACATCCCTCAGTGGACGATCCAGTGATGCACCCTAGAACCTGGTGTGCCAGGTGCCAAGGTCCTTCAATCAAACGGGCTCCTGCCATGACATGAGCCACCAAAGGTCATGCCACGGCTCAAGGAGCCTCTCTCCCTGCTCCTAAAAGCAACAGGTCTGCTCTGGGCAGAACCACTGCTGGAAACAGCCACCACTGCATGTTTATTTGCAGTGCAGACCTAAGAGTTASTCCTCATTAATCTGTGAGGATGCAGAAAGCTAGTTCACGCACAACAGATCCTCTTCATTCGCTGCAACACATTCCTAAAAGTTTTACCTTCTCTAACATCTGACTTGTGAGGATATTATGCTTCTAGAAGGCCAAAGATTCATAAACTAAATGCTGTTGTATACTGCTTAGGTAACACTGATAATTTGTGGAGGTTTTCCCAGATTCTGTATATATGAAAGGGAAAAAAATTTTGTTTCTCCAAGGAATGATTTGCACTATAGTAATATTTTTTAAAAAAAACAACAAATTCCCTATCCAAATTTCAGGTGTTTGATTCTTGGTGCACAAATTAAGTTGCCAACACATTATGAATAAATCAGACAGACCATCCTGCTGCAAGTTCACCAACAAATTCAGTTGTACCACTCTCTTACCCATCCTTAGCAGATACTATGACTTCACAGTTCAGATGAGCAATTTTTCAACATATATAGCTAATAATATGACTTCAGTTGCTCTTTCTGTGGCCAAGCTCTAGAGTAGGTCCACTTTTTTGTCCTATTCACACTGCTGAAAAAAACAAGGAAAGTGTTAGTTAATTTGAAGAAGGTCTGAAGGAATATGTTATGATGTGAGGATTAGATGATCTCAATTTATTAATCTCTTATGATACAGACTGATCACTGTGTATCTTGAACACTGTGTGTAAGAAAACACAAAAGGAAAAGATAATTGATGCTGGGAAGCTTTTTGACCTTTCTGTCTAAGGTGTAATAAGAATCAACATCTGTGTAGYGAAGTTAGATAAATCCAATTTTGAAATAAGGCATAATTTTCTAACTCTAAGAGGAATTGAACAGAGAAACAGGTGACTGTGAAAAGTCAACATGACTTGCAATGTTTTGAGATGAAATTAAATAGCTTGTAAAAATGCCTYAATGTAGATCTGGAAGAAATTTTACATTTAGAAAGTAGAAATCACATAACTGTTGAAATTTATGGCTGTCCACTTGCTTTCCTAACCAGGAATCTGTGATTTTAATAATATATCTTTCACATTCCTGTGAAAAAAAGAAAAAAAAAAAAACAACATTTTTTCCTAAAGTGTGCTCATGATATCATGATCATTTTCTAYTGTTTAAGGCTCTGGTTCTCAACACTTTCTCAGTGAAAGAGCAAATTGCACTGGTAGATTGCTGGACAGCACATATGATCTAGAAATATTTTCCTCATTTCCTTATTCAGRGTTTTAAGAAATAACCCACAGAGAGAGCCAGTGCCTCAACACTCACTGATCAATACTAAAAACTAGTTATTATCAGACTTCAGGGGGTCATCTGTAGCTCCACAGGTTTACAATATTTTGGTCTGKGCTATTTCCACCCCTTTCATTTCCCACAGTCGTGTTTTGGCAAAGGGAGTAAGCAACACCTGCAAAAGGGTAGCAAAAATCCTTTTCTGAGTTGCTTGAATATCAATTCTGCTTGTACCACAGTACTTAGCCATGTACTTAGACATCTTTGGGGTCTAAGGGAAATGTTTCCTACATTACAAGAAATCTGGATGTCTCTCTCTTCCTTCACAACTGGGAGTATGTTCAGTCTCCTGGTGCTGCCCCCACCTACTTCCCTTAATTTGTAGGGATCTCAGGCATTGATGACACAAAGGTGTTTCCTGATCATTGTGAGTGGCATGCAGGAAAAGTGAGACATAACCATGATGGCCATGCAAAGTGGCCATCGCACCATTATGTGACCTGACACACATGGAGCACTGGGGYTCCACCTTCAAGAAGAAGGTGCGCTGAAGGACACACTCCTCATGACAAAAGCAACATTATGCTCTTGCTTAGTCTTCGAGACCCTATAATCTACTTCAGAAAGTCTTAGATGAAGTCAGCAAGATGTAACTCTTCTAAAGCAGAATTTGCCCTAGAGATGCCCCCACACAGGTCTTATGAAGGTGCTCAGCTATCGTGTAGGGTGAAGAAAGAAAACAAAGCCTGATCTGCAAAGAAATGAAAAAACATTGAGAACTCCTACACCTGATAATATCAGTATCATAACTGTATTTGTTCTGGCAGAGGCTACAGCCATCACCAACATAATTTCATTTTCAAAGTAGTTAGACAAAAATTGTCAGACCTACCAGGTTATGTAGCTTTTATTTAATTATGTTTATTATTAGTTACATTGGCAAGTATCATAACTGAAATTTTGGCTCCATGGAAACAAAAGCTCAAATTCCAAAGCCAGCTGATGCTTTTGACCAAAACTGGCTTCTTCTCACCAAGTTTCTATTGTGCTTATTGTCTTTTCAAAAGAAAATTACCTAATGAAGTATGTATTAAATTCCCCAAGCAGCTTTCTCAGAAGCAAAAGCTTATGTCCATGTTCTCATTAAACTACTGCTAAGTGAATTAAACTTCAATTGACATTCCCTGTCCTTTACCTTTTTCTACCAGTTTGTCAGGCGTTTGAGTATTTTCAGACTACTCAAATTATAACTGAGATTTTATTTTAGCCTATTTTTGCAGTGTGCATTGATGGTGGGACCTGGGGARAAAAAATAAAGTGGATAAAGGGCACAGCTTCCCTTCTGCTCCGCCTCACCCCATTCCTTACACTCAGCAGTGTAGAAGCCTGTACACAAGTCTGTAACAACTTTCCCTTCATATTAATGACCACAAGGTGCAGGACAGGACCAAGAGTATTAGTATTACCAATAACAACAAAAAAAAAAGTACACAAAGACATCCCTCTGATCAAAGCAGAGACCTGAAACAGAGCTATTCAACCTGCCTCACAATGAGCAAACTCATTGATGTGAATAACCACATTAAGAAGGTTTCCAGTGTCTGAGCTAGGTCAAATATCACAGAACACAGCACTGGACAACCACATAGACATTCTCCTGTTCATAGCTTGCAGACAAGTGTGATCATTGTTACACTGAATTCTCAGAGCTCCACAACACTTCCTTTCACAGCTACTCCTGACTTCACAGCAAAGAGGTGTCTAAAGACATAGCAACTTTTTGAAACCATTGCAGTTAGCCAAACAAGCAAGGAAATAATCAGGAGACTTAGGTCTCACTGTAACAAGTTATAAATGTGAAGTTTCTTTCAAAAGAACCTCCAATCAATGCTACTCAGTGTAAAGGATTTCCTACTGAGTGATCTTCGGGGTTTTTTCATGGGGTTTTGATGCTGC
>NW_026623286.1:2535823-2540195 GCF_030028575.1 Malurus melanocephalus
AAAAAAAAAAAAAAAAAAAAAAAAAAAAAAAAAAAAAAAAGTGAACAAGTGAACCAAGGGAACCACTTTTTTATACAAAAATAAACTGGTTTTATTTCTCAGAGAAGGAAAGGCACATACCATGTTCATATATCATCCATAATCCCACACCAACCTCTTTAAGAGGCACATGAAAATATTCTAARTAACAAGTTTCCAGTTTGAGACAGGGAACTGTAATGAAAAGGAGAAAAGTATTACAGGACATCAAGAATTTCTTCTAAATTCTTTCACCATATTGCTTTTCCCTCTCAACTCTGGGAGACCCAGTGTTGAGCCCAGCATGGCTGATGTGGCCTAACCAGTACTGAGCACAGGGGAGCAATCATCCCTTCAACCTGCTGGCAGCAGCTCTGCCTAATGCAGCTCAGGATGCTGTTGGTCATTATTGATGAGAGGGTGTAGTACCAGGTAATGATCAGCTTGTTTCTGGCTAGAAACTCCAGGTCCTTCTCAGCAGAGCTGTTCTACAACGAGACTCCTGGCGGGTGTGTAGAGGTGCCAAAGACTGTTCCTCCTCAGGGGCAGGATTTCATGTTTTCCCAGACCTGTGTGAGATTCCTTTTTTGCTCAGTTCTCAGCAAGCATAGGTCCCTCTGGATGGCAGCACAACCMTCTGGTGCATCAACCACTCCTCGCAGCATTATACTGTCTGCAATCTTGCTGAGGGCACACTCAGTCTCAGTGCAGAGTTCTTTAATGAGGATGTCAAACAGTAGCTGCTTTGTTACAGCCCCCTGAGGTCAACTGCTGATGACTGGCTTCCAAGTGGACTTTGTGACTCTGATCACAGCACTCTTGGATCAGCCACAGTTTTCAATCTACCTGCCTATTTATCTAATCTGTACCTTGTTAATTTGTCTATGAGGGTGTCAAACACCTCAATATAGTCAAGAAAACAAGAGCAACTTTCTTCTTCTCATAAAGGCTGTAAGAGTTTTTTTTTAAAGCATATCTTCCTCATCATAAATATATGCTGATTACTGCTAATCACTTTCTTGTCCTTTTTGTTCCTGGAAATGTCTTCTGTTAGGATAGTCTCTATCATCATACGAGGTTATAAGATGATGCCAAGTGGCATGTGGCTTAACACTGGAATTATGTTTTTATTTCATAGGTTGCAAAAAACCTCTCCCAACTGCCATAACCTTTAAATAAAAAAAAAAAAATCAAGATTGTCCTTGCAGTGTATTAGTCTGCTCCGTAAGAACTTGTGGGTGGAAYCCATCAGCCCTCACAGACTTACATCCAAATTTTTATGTGTTCTGTCTAGGCTGACACTGTCCTCCTTGTTCCAGATCTTCCCTTTGGTTTCAGAACCCTGGCTTCCCTAAGGCACATCTTAAAAAATAAATCATGTGCCTTCCTAAGGCACGTGATAAATGAAATAAAAGAAGCATTGAGCACCTTGGCTTTTTCTGCGTTTTCATTAGGTTCTTTAGTACATTTACCAGTTGCCTCATATTTTGCCCAGACCTCCTTCAGGAAGTTTTCCTTGAAAGCCACAGCCAYATCAAGAGTAACTGAAAAGAATCAGAATTCTGATTAAGCTCCGATTCTGCATACAGTTAAGTCAAACCCCTCAATAGTYAAAGACAAGATTACACAAACACCTATGTGTGAATCACCACAGGCAGGTGACCAGAAAAAACCACAGCTGAAATGCAAAGAGTAAATTTATTCAATTTCCTCACTARCTGGAGGATCCTGAAACAAGGCTGAGCAGCAGAGACACACAGAATTAGGGTGGAGGYRCTGTCAGACTCAGATTAACCCTAGCRGGCARCAGGGCTGCTGTTTGTGCCCATTCATCCAGAGCCTGCGCATGCGGAGTTCAGCGCCGTGCTGGGATCTSCCTGTGCTTTTTATGGCCTCTGCTTTGACCTCTCTCCCAACATGGAGCTCAAGCATGTCTGGGAGAGGGTCTGTTATCTCTACAAAGAAATTCTCAAAACAGATAGAGGATAAACAGCAGTAGATTTAATATATGGTTTCCCACAGTTATTCTCCAGGCCTTGGTACTCCCAGCTGCAAGGTCACTTGAGCAAATCCATCCTCTCTTCCCCATTCTTCTGCTTTCAACACCTTCCTCCCAATAACCAAATAACCAATAATGTTAGTTGAAAGCTGTGACAAAAATCCTAATAATGACAATTCAGAAACTTTGGAAAGAAATATAGTATCTTTATCAAGTGTCTTCAATTAATAATCTGAAMAAAATATCTACCCATTCATATGATAGAGTATTTCTGTTGCATTCTCCAACATTTTTTAATAGAGTTAAATCCTGCCCCAGTTAACACCAAACTGTTCAGGAATTCAGTGAGGTTGAAGCTCCTAGTTGAGATAGGTAAAATTTTCACAATATCCACATTCAATAAATTTGCCAGAACTCAGACATTTGGCTTAAAACTTCTTTGGAACAAAAATTATGTATTTTATGTATCCCCAGCCACTTGGCTACAACATCCTTGAGAACATGCATCCAGGATAGCTTAGGATTCATCAGCATTAAAGAAAGTTTCTAGTTCCATGACCTCTGATTTGGAAAGWCATCAGAAAGAAGCATGTTTCATATGAAAATTCCTGCATTAAGTGATCCTAAGAAGACAAGAACATAAGCAGTAGCTTAAGTCCTATCCCTGAAATAATGCTTCTGCCAACTGCATAACTCTTAATTATAATTTCAAGAGGTTTTTCTCCCTGAATTAGATTTGTACCTATTCAACCATAACCATCATCGACAGTATGTTCTATCCAACCCCAAAAATGTCACAAGGCTTCAAGGTTAAGCTGCTCCTCCAAAGAGGTTTCCTTCCCTGCAGATCCAGGAGAGGATATTCAATTCCTGAAGTGCATTTTTGTTGGCAAGCCTGTCCTGAACATCTCGTCTTTATCAGTTTTTACCATTTCTGCTGGCTTTGAAATATAAGAGGTTCCACCTAACAGCCTGCAGTTTTGAGACTGCATCTCACTCTCTGATTTGCCATATGATTAGTACTCATTAGCAATGCTTAACTGTTCCAAAGGTGATGCTGTTCCCAACTTCATCTTTTAGATTTACTGCCATCCAGAATCTGACTGCTACACCCTGTGCAGATGGAAGAGCTGGTATAAAAGCACACCACTAATTGGAACATTAACTTTTCATTCCAATGCTCCAAGATGTTCAGAAGASTGGGACAGGGTATTTCCCATATCTGCACCCTACAAATTTATAGAACCGTAGAATCTGGGGGGTGGGAGGTGTCTTCCACAAAGACTCTTTGCCAATTAAACAAAACAAAGTAGAAACAGATCCCAGAGTAATAAGCTTTATATATATCCTCAATAAAATAAAAGTACAGGACTAATATGAAAAATTTTAAGTTATGCAAAAATATCGCATGTCTCCTTAAAAGAATCAAAACWCCAATAAAACCATTCTCAATATTTCAGTGTTTTTACTGTGTCATGAACATGTTACTGATACAGYACTTTGCTAAAGGACGCAGGGCAAAGGGCCATTTCCTTTTAAGCTGCAGAATGACTTTTAAGCAARCTACAGATAAAATTGCTGATTTACAAAAGCTTTTATCAGACTTATGATGGATTTTACAGAAGCGGAACTCTATATGACCCATGTGATTTGTTTTCATTTACAAAGGTGGAGAGGCTTTGAATTTAAAAATGGAACTTTTTCTTCTTGTGCCAAATGTAAACAATTTAACATCCATTTCCCATCCAGAGATTTTAGCAGTTCAAAAGACTTCATATGAATCTTATCTGTATTATATTTCCTGCTGATTGGCAGTGCTTCACGCTTCAATTTGAAAGCCAAAAATGTGTTGGCTCTGAATCGAGACAGGAAACAAATAACAAAGAAAACTGGGAAATAAACATAATGAGTAGTTATGAAGTGCTGAAAACTATACTTAGTGTTCGAGTTCTTGTTAGTTCTTGAGATTCAAATGCTGCTATATTGATTTATGTCTGGGAAGCCTTGTTTAGAATAAAAGCATAAACAAAAGCCTTTGAGTATTTTGTCAACAAGAAAACATAGTTTATATTATCTTCAAAGCTCATGTCTATTCCTGACTTGACTGATTCCATGCTCCTTTCTGTGAAGCACTTTGTTATTTCCATGAGAGGTGCACGTTGCACACAGTAATTACTTCTCCCAGGGGAAGTGTGTGGATCTATTACTCACACGCAGTCAAATGATTCAATGAGACCAATGTTCAGCTCAATCAAAAAAACCTGTYCTGGGTGTCATCATGACTGGAAACAGGACTGATGTATTCTTCCATAGCAGACAATGCATCTGTTGGAAGAAAAAGATCAAATTCATTAC